>NW_018128251.1:110392-142571 GCF_001952655.1 Monopterus albus | reverse complement strand
TATTTACTGTACCTCTAAACACAAATAGAAACTTGTCTGGTGTGTCATGTGTTCCCAGTGCAGCACCAGCACTATGGTAACCGGCTCTTCTAAAGCTGCATTTTAACTGTACAGGGAGATACCGCTATATAGTTTTACTGTTTGTTCTCTTTCTGGTTTGCTTTTTCAGGAACAATCTACACGATAACAACACAAACAAATGATGGAAAAGAGGCACCCTTTGTTAAGTCAAAGCTTATAAATTCATTAAAATCAAAAATTGCTACACATAAACATATACTGTATTAAAATATAGTTTACACAAAAAGCTGTGTCTCCTAGAAATTGCCTCCATATATTACTAGTTTGCAACAGAACATACAGCAAGCCAAGTATATTTTCAACATCAACCTAATTAGGAAATGTTGTTAATGAATGTATCTGGCACAAAAGGCTAATACTGTACATATCAGAAAATGTTTTAGCTGAGAACATATTTGTCTTCCTGCAGTATTTATTCTTGTATTATGCTTAGTTGCTACAGCTTAATAAAACTTGTTTGTGGTTAGATTTAAACACTCACAGATGTTATAGCTTGACAAAACTGTAAAATACTGAAATAATCAGCAATAATTTGAAGCATGAGACAAGATCTGTTACATTCTACACATTTCACTGAAGCTATGATCTTTCTTTTGTCTTAACCAGAGTGCACAAGATGAAATGTGCCACCCAGTGCACGTGTTTTTAATAATTTTTGAACAACAGTAGAGCTCTGTGGTACAGACCAATTAACTGATCCACGCTGGAGAATGACAGTGTGGTTAACCGAGGCAGTTTATTGTCTCTGTATGGGGAGCGCTGAAGAATTATTAATATAGAACGTGACTGACCTTATCCTTTACATAATCCAATTTGAAATATTTTATTTTGAAATGTGTTGACGTTTTCCTTAGTTCTCATGATCATTTTGGTTGTTATATTTAAATATATATACAGGCTAGGGATCAAACTTTACATGGTATAAATATCTTTATATCACAGCAGTAATGAAGCCAAACGCTGCGAATGCACAAGGAAAGTAAAAAAAAAAAAAAAAAAAAGTTTTTTTATTATGTCACGCTCTTTCACTTTCATGATATACAAGGCCAAACAAACACTGGTCCTGGCTTCTAATGGCCCTCTTCACAGGACAGGCTTCCAATTAAAAAGCAGCAGCTGGAAAATTAGCAATCTGAGTGAGGGAGCCCAAGTGAGACATTTCAGGAGTGTGTGGGAAAGAGGAATGGTTTGTAATTTTCTTCTCCCACCGAAGACATGCACACACAAGCAAATACACTTAAGACCATAACTTGTTTCAATCTACAGCAGATGAACCATGTCCACACCACATAAATACAGAAATATCTATTAAAAACCTAATTTGATATTTGTTTTAATATCTCTGAAGGTTATTTAGAAACATCAACACTATTATTCAACATGATTAACAGTATTACTGGGGATGAATGATGTATAATCTCTTTATAAGATAATGCAAACAGAGAAGTGATTACAACCAGTAAATTAAATTAGGGACCGTATGAAATGCTCTGGGTAGGAGACAGTTTTACAGTAGCTCAGTCTGTCCCAATAAACAAGCTTTTCTTTTAAAACAGTAAGCATTTTATTTAACTTGCGCTTGATCCATATATATGTATGTGTGTGATTTATTGTAAAAATATGTATTTAAAAAAGCAGCACCCAGCTTTTCCTCTCTCTTCCAACAACCGGCCGACAACACCACGGCAGACGGTCACATTGTCAGACAAGAACGCTTTTCAGTGCTGGAAATCCAACAGTATTGTTCTTCTGGAATCATTAAAGGCCTTTGCTTGATGCCCATTCAGTAGATTCATGTTTCAGCAGTAATATATAATGTAACTGAAGTTATGTTGAAGAACCTTCAATAAAAGTTTGACAGTAATAAGTGTTGAGTACTTCTGTGAGGTTTCCACTGTCTGGTTTAAATTTATTTTAGACGGCGAGATAGAACAAGAAGGCTACTTTGAAGAGTGGAAAACCAACCATCTTCATTCATTGTTGAGGATATGATTTGTTGTACCTGCCATAAAACAGACATTAGATGAAATGAAAATCATTGATGGGTGTTTTCAACAATGGTCATTTTGAAATGGCACGACAGATATTTTTTTTAATGAATAAAAACCTGTGTATATGTCCAGGTGCTGCATAGAGAGCTCTGGGTAGGAGACAGTTTTACAGTAGCTCAGTCTGTCCCAATAAACAAGCTTTTCTTTTAAAACAGTAAGCATTTTATTTAACTTGCGCTTGATCCATATACGTTCTGTTTCAGCACATTTATACTACAGCAGATATAGGATCGAGGCTTTCGAGCTTATTCAGTGGGGGGATCTTTGAGCTGAACCAGCAATATCCCGCCAACCTAAATCAGCACAACGTGCAGCATTTAACAAGACTACTATAGCTCTGACCTATCAGACAGCTTTTTAAATGAAGGAGACCAGTGTATGTTTGCTGCTCCAGGCCTGGATAAATTAAGTTCTCTGTGGTCACTGTGGGTGATTCATAGATTTACAGGATGTTTGTTTGATGGAACAGATTCTGCTTCTCTCTCAGGGTTCTCATAAAGCCCATGAAGAACAACCTTATATTAAACACAGCTTTTATACAGCTACCACAGGGTATGATGAAAGGATTTGATGGATTTTTGTGGCACCTCTCTGAACATGTGTACAAAAGGAAGCTATTTAAAGTTACCTACTGTGGCTATATATTTTTATTATAACAATGGTTCAAATGATGACGCGAAACGGCCAGACATATGAAATTCCATAGAGTTGTCACGTGAATCTGCAGCTCCCCTCAGCTTTGTAGAGCTTTATGGGGAGTTAGAGCACATTGTGTAGCTGTTTGAACCATAACTTTACAGTTTTGGCTTATTCTTCTGGGCTCTCATAGCGTAATATTTCAACATAGCGGGCGGCTGTATTCAGAGAAAATGTTCTTAAAACTGACTCTACACTACCAGCTCAGCAGCAAACAGCACAGACAATGTAATATTTGTTAAGAAAATCCAGAGATTGTGTACATGGGCCCTTGATTTCTGTTTAGTTTGTATGCTGTAAAACGTTCAGAGCTTTTGGAGCATTTTTTAAAAATAGTTAATTTTATTTTTTTAAGATTAGGGTCTTGTGTTTTGTAACAAGGAAACGTGTCACCCAGTGCAAGCGGTGTGCATCCCTGAAGAGCAAACAGCACAGACAATGTAATATTTGTTAAGAAAATGACTGACAGACAAACATTAACAGTGAGTAGAGCTAATTTGTTGTTGGCTTTAGTCTCTAGACGGGCTAGTGTTGAAAATGCTGTTAATATAAAACATGACCAGCCTCATCCTTTAGGGGCGCCAAGTGATGTCCACATCAAAGACCCAATATGATGAAACATACTCCAACCTGACACAGATGGAGGTTTAAGTGCAGGGATGTTGACTTGTTGAGGCGAAGCCTCATTAATCCTAATTACTGCCCTTCACTAATGAAGCCTTTAGCCCTGTGGTGAATGCACACTTCCTTGTGCTGCTCCTCCTTCTGCAAACGCACGTGTTTTCATCTTGTTCTGTTTTTACCTTCACAAGTAGCCTAACACTTGGCATGAGGCCATTTAATTAGGCAAGTAAGGCCTGAACCACTCTTACAAATTATAGCATATATGGCTTTATTTTCATCAGGACGGTTGAGCCTCCTTTCTCTGAATGTTGACTTGTGTGTCACTACACGACTTTTGTTCAGAGACGGTTGCATAGCAGTTGCATTTATACTTGTGCAACGTTAACGTTCCTGGAGCTCTGCAGTCACATAACACTTGCCTCTGTTTGGACATGGCCAGGTGCTAACATGGAGCTTTGGTTTAGATCAAGCCTGTGTTCTTCAGTGTCTCATCAGTTTCTCTCTGTCCATATTGATCGCAACCCCTCCTTGTCCTCTGTGACTAATCACTGGCTGGCAGTGAAGAGGGAATGACAGCAATTCTTGCATTCCACATACGGATGAGATGTAATCTGTCTGTCATCTCCAGCTGGAAGCGGTGTCTTACAGCCAAGGGGCACAGGAGTGGAAATGACTCTGTTCTGTTCAATCATTGTTCTTTCTTCAACGGTGCCTTTTGGACAGAGCTGAGACACACACACACACACACACGGAGGGGGGCTTTCTCTTTGATGATCAGTATCCACTAAAATCAAAAAGTTTCACCTGACGGTCTCTGTAGCCTCTAACACCTTGGTGTCCCTCTCTGGCCTTGCTTTATTTCCTCAGTGACAGAGTCCCAAGTTGCTCTCTGACACAGGATCTAATACTTTCCAGTGAGACTAATGAATCTTGTTAAAGTGACTTTTCTGTGGCCAATGAAGATTCAGGCTGTTTTCCAAGTACATTTAGGATTCTGCCTGAGGGGTTCAACTTCAGGAAGAAATTCAGAGCCAATCCACAGCACAGCCACCCATCACTGTCAAAGCTTCCCATGCTTCTCTTAGCGTGACCGCTTTGGAGATCTTTTCACTGTCTCCGTCCTAGATTTGGATGGAAGTGTGATTATAGTCTCTTCTGAGTGGCAGCGTCAGCTTTACACAGCAGAGCTTCAGAGCACCTGACGAGTAATTGCTCTAATTTATCCTTCTCCTCCTTTTGCCTTATGCAGTTTTAACATTCTTTAATTCCATAGATGTCAAGTCTTGGCTTTTCTCTCTTACATTCCACGACATTGCTGCTGGTTTAATCCGACTTATCTGATCAAAATGTTTCTGTAGTGGTCTGAACACGTACATAACTGTAATGCATTATTCAGTGGGGATGGATATTCTTTTTCTCTGTGCAATGTGGCATGTACACTGGAGCCATGCAAAGTACCTGCCGAGAGCTAGATGTACAACAATGATGTTGCCTTTGTAGTTTGTTTCATAAAACTGTATCATGAGGTTAGAGAGGAGAGAGTGTATGTGTATTATTTAAGTAAAGGGGGAGACAGTTGTTCACATCCAAAGCTTCATGGCTAGTTTCACCCTCTCACATCACTAGCTCTCTTATCCTTCCTCACACATCTTCCATTTGCAGCCCAAATGTTGTCTCTCCCACCATCTGACAAGGACACATTATACAAGCCAGACATGAGTGTCACTTCTGCTTCATCAAGTTTTAAATTAGCACAGTTGCTTCCTTAGAATTATCTCACGCTGTCTGGGGCCGTCGATGAGATTAACTGCACATTACATTAGTCTGATCAAAGTTACTGTTACAAGGAAGTACTCTAAACTAAAGCAAAAGTAGCATGTCCTGTAATCAAAATGACACTTAAAAAGCTTCATCAAAATGTACTGATGATCAGAAAGAAAAGTCCTGACATGCAAAAGCAGCGATACTTCTTCTGGTTATTGGTACAAATGTATTAACATGTAAGAAGCATTTTTTTTATTGCCAGTTAATTTGACTTTGCTATATGCAACATACAGTAAGTTTACAACAAATAAAATCTTCATCTGTAAAGTAACCAGTTACTTATTTACAATACTTACCAATGGAAAACAAGTGAAGTTACCGCTAGATGTGTTGCTGATGTCAGTAATAATATCTGAAGCATGTATGATGCTAAACATGCATCGTTAGATCACTGACAGTCACAACTCATTGTCATACTGTATTTCTTCTGCATGTTTCTGTTTGGTTGTATTTTTGTTATGGCAGCAGGTTTCTGTATTTTGGGCTTTTTTGCAACATATTTTCTAAGTTTTCCTTTGTTTTCTGCATTTGCAACATGTTTCATTTTATTGCATTTGTGTTGTCAAATTGTTTGCTTACATTTGGTCTATTTATTTGTGCTTTTTTAACTTGAGGGCGTTGCACCTTCAGGGCCACCGTTTATTTACTGGTTAGCTGTCAGATAAATGTAATACAGTAAAAACCACTTTACCTGGAAATGCAGTGCATCTGAAGTTGCACTCAAACTGAAGCACTCATGTCAAGTACAAATAATTCAAAATTTTATTTAATTACAGTACTTGTGTAAATGTACTTCATTACTTCAAGCACCCATGACAATAAACATGAGTGTGTTTTCACAATTGAGGCTATCTTGTTAATATTTGCTGTGAAGGTGGAGACATAATGTGAGTGGGCTCTGATCTAAAGCTTCAGCTTCTATAACATCTTCTCGACATAACACAGCACTGCCTCCCTTTGATGGCAGCCCTAACTTGGGAAACATGATTAAGGCGCTCTGCTTTCTGCTGATGCTCTGAGGGGAAACCTGATAAATCTACTGAGCAGCAAAATGGACGTGGAAGAGAGCAGACATAGAAGCAGCTTTTCAAAACGTGTCAAGTCATTCACGCTTTACATATTAAAGACAAAACCCCGAGAGGCATTTTCTTGCATTAATTTGGCATTTAATGAACAAACAAGTTTAGTGAAATGTTTTCAGCTGTGAAGCCAAAGAATTTCCTCCCAGAATGCCTCAGGGGATGTGAAGAGAAATGACACACTTCACATTTCTCTCATTCTTTGTGGTAAACGTCTGTCATGGAAGCTGATGTGCTCTTATTCACAATTATCATCCCGATCCTGCTTCTAGTATAAATCGTTCTATAGTTTCCTTTTGCTTCAAACCGTTTCACAGTCTCAGTCTGACATTTTACACTGTGCCTAAGCCTCAGTGCTTTTGTAATTGTTTACCTCTGTGACCAAGTGAACTCATTATTTGCGTTGAAGCCGAGCAGACATCTTTTGTTTGTGGATTTATTCGTTAATCTGCCACATCTGGGTGGCATGAGATACACCTGCAATGCTGCTCCCAAGTCACAAAAGCCCTGTACTCGAGTGATTTAAGACAATGCTTACACACTCAGCACAATGGCTCACTTTAAAACACTGCAATTATCATTCAGATGAAAAATGGGCAGTGTCAAGCCTGATTATATGTAGCAGGGATGTATTGTACCATTTGTAAATTCCAGATCTTTTTTTTAGTATTCAGCTGTGCTCTTCCAGGTGTGTTCTGCCAAAACTGTCAGGATGTAACACCTGAGCTATTCATCTCCATTTAGGCACAAACTTTTCTCAATGGACAGAGGAAACAAATGGCCTCAATTACATGTAATGGATTTAAGTGCTAACGGGTTGTAAAGTCTGATAGTTCAGTCAAATTATGAGATAGGGTAACATTTAAATCAAGGGCATAGACAAAAATTGCGTCTTTCAGATGACTTGTGTCTTTTCTTTATTGCCTGCACTCCACAGCACACAACTGTGTCCATGCCACATCTTGTTCATTGTAGATTTGCCACCAAAAAAGAGAAGACACATCAGTTTTTCGCCATCTAGCAGTGAGAGGCTAGATAGTTAACTTAATTAGCCAGTAGCCACACTGATTTAAAATGAAAACTTAACCTAAAGCCACCAGACTTCACACTGTGGGTAATGTCAGCTCATGCTGGTTAATGTTATCTAATGTCAGCTAGCAGGCTAATCCTGTCCTCTGGTATCTACAGGTTGGCAGTCACATTGCTAGCAGGAGTAAACGTAAAATGGGTGGATATATCGTGATCTGAACTTCAGTCTAGAACTCCAGTGAAAATGTCACAAGTAATGAATTATTTTATATGTAGGAACCAGCATCAAGCAAGAAAAGAAGAGCAGGCTGATGAGCGAACAGGTGATTCTTCTGTGTTTCAGCCCTAATTATGAATTGTAGTTTGCAGTTATAGGGAGGCATGGGCATTAACATATTCCCAGAATGTTCAGTAAATTTAGCCTTTGAAAGTCAACATATCTGGTCATGAGTTCATTTAGAATAAAATGTTACATCAGAACAAGTTGGTTTCATAAGTGTTTTGTTCCCAGCTTCCTGTTTAGAGGTTTTTATTTTAGAGACTTCTCGTCTCTGACTGACCTGACTCTCTGACTCCTGTCTCTGCCTCAGCCTTCATCCGTTCCGTAAGCTGCTCACTTTGCTCGGTCTTTGATTGTTTTGACTTTTGAACTGTGCTTGGATTGATGCGTTGTGGCCATATTTTTTGTGGACAGTCTGTTACTCAGATTTTGGAAAGTTTTCCCGATCAGGTTGTATTTAGTGTTATTGTCTGAGCTCAGCCATAATTTGTGTTTTGTGTGTGCTCACCGAAAAGGTTGGCATTCATCCTGTCCTCTTTGTTTCCTGCTTGCCTGTTTTTCTGAGGAGTCTCTGTTGTTGTTTTTTCACTCACCTGTTTGCTCGTCTCCTGCAAAGAAGTCACAGCATACTCATCTGTTCATGTTCCTGGTTTGAACTGACTGTGTGCTGCATTTTCTACAGTGGATGTAGTTTGAGCTCAAGTGGCTGATTCGATCACTCAGCCTACCCCTGGAGAAGGACATGAGGATCCACAGGATCTGTCCTCCTGACCAGCATTAGGTGTCATCAGCATCAAGTAATGCTTTTGTTATGAAAAGTAACAATACAACATTAAGTAAAGAATCAGAGAGAGACTAATTTCTGTCATCCCCTCTGTCCTTTTCTTTAAAAAAAATCTTTTCCAGAATGTGCTAATGATTATTCTTTCAAAAGAAAAAAAAGAAAATCATAATTCAGCCGTTGCCTCAGAGCCACTCATTACATCTTCTGTATATTTTACTCGTGCCCGTCGTCCTAGATTCTTGAAATGCCTCCTGGCTGAAGCCATGTGAAAGAATTAATGGAAGAAATTTTAAGATAAATGAAATAAGTGCAGGATTCTCTGTAGGTCAAATAGAAAGACAGATGAAAAAAGCAAAAGGAGCCTGTTTTTGAAGCTGAATGGCTCTTTGGGTGCACACAACAATCTCAGCCTTTGTCATGCCTCGGAGCCTCGTGTCATCAAATCAAATCAAATTTTATTTGTATAGCGCCAAATCACAACAAAAGTCATCTCAGGACACTTTACAAAGTAAGGTCTAGACCTTACTGTTATCAATATTATTACAGAGGGAAAACCCAACAAATCCCCCTTGAGCAAGCACTTGGTGACAGTGGGGAGGAAAAACTCCCTTAGTGTCATCCCACTAACCCCAGACAGGGGTCCCCCCAAGACTCTGCACCTCGGGCACCAGGGACATTTCTTGCATTGCCCAGCAGAATTAAAACACATTCATTACTGTGCTACATTTTTGTATATACATGATCATTTCAGCTGAAGTATGATGTAACATTTTAATGTGCAGACACAACACTTCAGTGGCTTATTATAATCAAAGGGCAGGCAAAGAGGAAGAAGTGCCAGCAGGCCTGCATCTCATCTGTTGTGTTTCCATTCCTCATGCTTTAATGATCAAATGCCCCCTGGTGGTTCAAGTCAGTCATGTGCAGTTTCATCTTCTTTCAACAGCCACTACTTTTTGTTGTGACAACCTAGAAACCATTCGTGTGTCTCTCACCTAGCCACCACAGAGTTGTGGAATAAATTTATCAGCTTTGTTGCTTTGATTTTTTTTTTTAATCCAGTTAACTTTTTTAAAATTACTATTGGTCTTGCTTGTGTCTTTCAGTTTTAGCCTTTTTGAACACTCCTTTTGTGTTTCCTAGACCCCACCACAAGAGCAGCTCCTAATGTAACAGCACCATGACACCAAACTGGTCGGTGTCAGCAAATACAGTATCAGCACTGGCAACAGGCTGACCAATCAATCAGTATACATGATTAATGACATTATTATTAATCTTCAGAGGCCCTTTGCATTGAATCACCAAAATGGGAAACACAAAAACCTTTTGTCAGCCACTGAGCATACACTGTTGGGAGACTACCATGACAGCTTTCTCTAACATTCTCCAGAGGCCGTCTGGAAGAAGAAAAGAAATCAGCCTCTATACAGTATAACCAGGCAGTCACATGGGGCAAAGATGGCTGAGCAGTGAAACCAGAGATGCCTTGAAAGTAGGTTATCAACTATTCATTCTGTTGTGATACACCTCCAGCTATCAGGTGTGATGCAGTCTGTCCTGATTCACCTGACCAGACCATACTGTACCTCCTCATCTTCACAGGAATCACTGCTGACTGAGACAGCGGCTTTGGGAGGAGCCAAGCAACACCTCAGAGCCAGACTGCTCGGAGGGAGGACTGGCCCCATGCATAATTCATGATGCTATTTCAGTTTTCGGATAGTTCATTCAAGCTATTTCAGTGAGGCTAGTGACAAATAACCCAGACTTATGCTAGATACCAAGTGGAAAAACTGTAGGTTTTTAAAACTCGTGGTTTTACCGACAGAGCTTGAAGAGGACTTTGCAAGGTCACTGTCCAGACAACTTAGGTGGAAACCAACAATATGGGATGATGGTAATTATCAAAGCATAGAAAACAAGACAAAACTCCAATTTAAATCACTTTTATAGCACCATTTTAATTTTTTAATCCATTTATTGAGTTCTCACACTTAAAGGTGCTCTATGCATAGTGGCAGGTTTATAACACTAGTAGTCCATATATAAAGCACATGTAATTGGCAGTAATCATAATAATTCAACTTTATTCTGAGAACTAAGGACAGCCTTATCAATCACACATTATTTACACCTGTATTCAATATTATTGGAGTTGGTCAAAAGCCTGAATTTCTTTTTACAAGTCCAGAACAAACCAGCAAACAACGAATGCCTACCCTACAGCTGAATCCAACATTTTCTGAGCTAAAAGAAACTATTATTTCCATTTTCAATATAAATCTTGATCATTTTGTTAGTTAATCAATTAACAGTTATTTCAGAAATCCCCACCACATTTTCCTAGAGCCCAAGATAATAAGCTTTTCTGTCTAACAGTGTGCAGCCCAGAGATCCTCAGGTTATAATAGTGGTCAGCACGTCTGCTGTATTTGAGAAGCCAGTATCATTGAATGTTTGCTAATTTAACTTGAAAATTGATTAAGTCAATTAATGTTCTAATAATCTCTGCTTCAGCCAAACAAAAGTAAAAACCTCACAAATGAAAAGTTTTTTTGTTTTGTTTTTTGATTTGAAATGCTTAAAATAAATCAACAACAGACATGGTAAACATTAAAGCTGGAAAACTTTAAGAAATAGTTTAACATTTTGGAAAATGTGCTTATTCACTTTCTCACCAAGAGTGAGATGAAAAGATTGATTCCACTCTCATGTCCATCCTCTCACTATGAACATGGACAGACCAACACATAACTCCATAAAACTACAACTTGTTATTTTACATATTAAACAAACAGGTTGTATTGTGTTAATATAGCAGATTTTTGCCTTTTGGCAGAACCTGGCTAGTTGTTTCCATCAGACGATATAGAAAGTTGGATGACATGACAGTTTCCCAGAAGTGAAGCCACCACAGGTCGATCACCCCTGGTGGCTGGTTGCATTATAGGTCATAAACCCCGCCCCCTCCATGTTAGCAGGTTAGAGCCAAAGTAAACAGTTATATAGATATTATCACACTGATTTGTGTGCAAGAGGTCATTTTCATGATAAATATGTTTTAATAAGTTATTTGATCATATATAAAAGGGGGACTTGCTTGAATGATTTGACTGTTTTGACTGGAGGCCTGATATCATGGCTCCAATCTGTCTGCAAAATGTTTCAAGTGTGATCACACACTGTCCATTTTTATATACAGTCTATGGTTTTCATATGTTTTTATGCTAAGCTAACCTAAGCTAACCAGCTGCCAGCTGTATTAATGGTCTCATTTATCCCTCAAAAAAAGGAAATGAGTGAACTAAATGCTGAACTATTCCTTTAGCATATAACATAATAAAGTGTAGGCAAATAATAAAACTAACATACATTTTAACTCAAAACAGGCTAAAATGAAATAAAAAACCTTATTTCTCAAGTGTTTACTCTTATTCTCGTTAACACTGGGTTCTAACCTTTGTTACACCCTCTGTAGAAGCTAAATATGGTGTTATCTATCCAACTGCGGTACTTAGAGACAGCAGTGTAGACTCCAGGAAACTGGGCTTCAGCACAACCTCTGCCCCAGGACACCACGCCGTAGACACGGCCTTCACAAACCAGCGGACCCCCAGAGTCCCCCTAGAACAGCAGAAAACAACCTTCAAGGGGTGACGTAACATTATACCAGACTTTCTGGAGTCATGCTTTGCTGAATAGGCCTGTCTATATTTTCTTGTTGTCAACAAATTGTCTGAAAAGACCAACATCAAATCTAATGTGGTGCTCCTGAAAATAATCCCTAAAAATACACTCTTTACTCTTGTTTGAATCACATTTTCTAAAAACGACCTTGCCCAGCTGATTTAGACACTTCCTGCCATTAATTCAGAACTGCAAAAGGCAACAGAAGCATGACTACATGTGTGACTTACTAATGTATATATTGATATAATTAAAGTCAGACTATGGGTTATGCTTTCTTTTTGTTCAGACTGTCTCTGGAAATATTATGTTCCAATGTAAAAACCTTTATAAAACAAAGTTACGAGTTCCACTTACCTGGCAGGAATCCTTTCCACCAGTACTGTAACCAGCACACAGCATGTTCTCTGTGATTTCACCGTGATAGGACTCACTGCTGTTGCATTTTTCTGTGGAGACAATGGGGAGCTTGACAGTACGGAGGGTGGAAGGGATCTGGCTTCCAGTGGGGCTGGTGTATCCCCAGCCTGACACTCGGCACACTGTGCCCTGCACTATGGAGGCGCCGTGCCTGGGTAGCAGGGCAATGGAAACATAGCTGTTCAGGTAGACCGGAGCCCTCAGCTGGAGAGAAGGTGGACAGCGCGATCAGCAAGCAGACCTGCTGAGGGTGAGTCAAGCTTATACAGACACAGATGGAGAAACAGCTTCTAAAAAATACAAGAGAAAAGCAGCAGTTTGCTTTCCATACCTTTATGAGCATAATGTCATCGTTGTTGGTGGTGCTGTTGTACTCGGGGTGGGGCAACAAAAGCTGGGGCATGATTTCTTGTTCTGTGCCCTCATAGATGGTCAGAGAGTAGTCTCCTACTACTATCAACATTTTGTTTATGCTGCAGAGATAAAAAGCAAATTAAAAGCGCCATGCTGTAATACAAAGATTCTGCCTTTCAAATTGTTTGCTTTAATATTATAGGAATAGCTTGACACATTTTGGGAATTTCACTTTCTTGCCATCTAAGTGTCAGCCCTGTGATAGACTAGTAACCTGTCCAGGGTGGACCCCGCCTCTCGCCCAGTGTCAGCCGAGATAGGCTACAGACCCCCCATGACCCTCTTCAGGATAAGCTGGATGGGCTTTCTTGTCAGGACAAAAACAGTAACATCACTCTCTGTGTTAGATATTAAGCCACAGCCACCGGCCGATCAACTTATGTTGTATGATACCTGATACACAATCATGTCCAGAACAAATACACATGGCAAGCTAAGCGACACATACAAAGCAGATCACACTCAGCTTGGCTCTTACCATTTGTTTATATATTACATGTTCAAATGTAGTTTAGTAGCAAGTTGTGGTTTAAAAACCAACAACTGATGAGATCTCAGTGTCTAACCAGTTTTTGGATGTCTTGATTACTTGCTGGTTGGGTAAAAAACCCAGTCAGGTCAGTCTCAATGATATGGAAATAAACTTTTCAGTTTCAGAACACAAAAAGCAGGTAACTTAAAAAATATAACAATATCATGAATAACAACGTGACCTCGTTCAGGGACTAAGCAGTAGAAAATGAATGAATGAATAACAATAACATACAGGTTGTGTCACTGTGTGTCAAATCAGGACACAAAGGTGAACAGTTTACTCTGAGCTGAAGTATATTTTACTGTTGTAGTAAGTTTGTGTTTCTCCCTGAGGTTATGCAACTTTTCTAGTCATGAGAAGAAAACTCAACTCACCCTCGGTCACAGTGTGCTGCTGTGATCACCCAATACTTATTTATCAAGGAGCCCCCGCAGAAGTGCTGGCGGTCTAGTGTCTGAATCGACACAATGTACTTGATTGAATGTGGGACTGGTGCGTATCCTCCCACTATGCGTTCCTGTGCATTGTCTAGACCTGTGGTACACACAGAAGGAGATATGCGCTTGAATTGGATTGAAAACACATAGTCAGTCCATAAGTAGTTTTTTGTGCAAACCACAAAGAGTGAACACAGGTGTAATTTTATTACCGCAGTTGCAGTGTCAGCGAGAACAAAGTCATAAAGGAAACAACAGAGGTCTGTGCTGCACAGACGCTTCTGACAGTCTCATCTCCGGAGCGTGTTGATTCACAGTGAGGACGAGTCTGACCAAAATTATCTGTCTGATGTTAGCACTCTGTATTTCTACATATAAAATATGATTAATGTTAAAATTAAAGGATATAAAATTATTAAAATTACATTCACTTTGACCAACTATATCAGTAAAACGCTATGTACACATTAATGTGTGATTACAATAATTCAATAATATACTATACTATAATATGGCAACACGCTATAGTTTTTGTTTATAAGTTATTATTATAAGTTTTTTTTTGTACTTTTGATTCGTCATGTGCTTCCTTTTCAGTATGGCAGTATTACTCCTTTTGCTCAGACTTATAGTTGCAGGATTGTTTTTTTTTAACCACTTGAGGGTAGCAGAAACAATTTTAGAAAACATGGTCATGTAATCACCTTTAAAACAGCTGTTTGGAGCCTGAGGTGTTTAGCCTCTATTGAAAGAGTAAAAATGTAATGCTCACTCCAAAGTTGTCGTATTCACATGTTGTGTGTTCTTAGCTGGTTTGCTAACGTTAATTATGGGCACCCATACATGCAGGAGTCACCTAATTTTATTTAAATTTGGAGGCTCTGTGAACCACGCAGTAGGTCAGGAGTTCACCAAGGCTAAGCTAATATTAACCGCTGCATTGTCAATTCATCCAAATTGCAGGCTGTCTGCTTGCTAGATCACAATGTCTTGCTGTCAGTTTTTACATGTGTGGGTGTTTTATTATTGTTTTCATCTTTAATTGAGTTATTTGAAGGCTTCTTTGACACAGCTGGACTAAATAAAGAAATAAAGGTTAAATAAAAATAAAAAATAAAAACTGCTGAGTAATTAGTAAGGTAATGAATTACTTTTTTGATGACAGATTTGTAATGCGTAACTTCTAATGAGTTCAAGTGACTTGCCCAGCGTTGTTTGAGACTACGAAACAAGAAACAAGACAATAGAAGAAGATAGGAGCAACAACCCTCTTCTCCCACCTCAGCATAAGAACATTCATTAATGGCAGGAAAATACCAAAAACACTAATGAACAAAAAAGTGACATGCGCCTGAGGAAAACTGCACGATGACTATGACTGAGGTGATGCAGAAGTTGTGCTGGCAGGAAAATAGAGCCTCACGGTGGCTGAAAGCCAGTTCAGCCACCGAAATGTCATTTTTTCTTTCTCATTGCTCTCCTATAATTAGCAGCAGTGGTGTGTGTCAAGAGCATACTTTCCAAATAAACTAAAATATGGCACTGCAGAAAGAGGTAAAAAGGTGTTCAGCGTGTGATATTGTTTAGTCTCAAAACCTAGAGCTGTTTGAGATGTGTATCAGCGTCCCTTTTCATGTTTTATCCATGCGACATAATTGCCAAGCACAAATGAGGTGTCAGCCATTGTTACTATTTTTATTGCAACCTTTCATCTGTTGTTGTTCCTGAGGTTTCACATTCCTTTCATGAATAGGCACACTTTTACTGACCTTTTCATTTCAAAAGCTCTTTATCTCAGCAAGATATCTTTGCTGTACCTTGTAACAAAGTGCATTTTCAAAATGTCACTGATTATACTAAAATTTAAAATGAAACTTTAAAATGAAAACCAACTGGTTTCACTACTAAATATTTCACATTGCAAGTCAAACTAGATCTTACAAATATCATAGATAAAATCAGCCTCCATCCATTCTACACCTAAAACATCCTCATCTTTTTGACTCCAGTCAAATGTATGCCCATATTCCTCTTTCTCCATTACTCTACTAGTGCAGCTTATGATTTTAATGCTGTAAGATATTTAGTCATAACCAAATGAAAATAGCAAAGCACCATCTCAATGCAACATCAGAATTGAAAGTTTTTCTGTTAAAGAGGATGTTTATAAAATTCATAAAGGGAATACTAATAAAGCATAAAACATGTCAATTCTGCACCTCGTTTGATAAAATATTGTTTTTCAGGATGTCATACAATAAACTTTCTTGTCATTGTAACCTACTGTAAAGGTTTCATTTCAATTAAAGCTTTTTCATATATACATAAATAAACCCAAATTCAAGATAAAGAAGCTTACTTACAATTTACAGCCAGAACTTCAAACAGTATACAAAGCATAAAAAATGGCAGGTTCATAGTGAGATAAGGGCAAGAGCAGTCTATATGCAGACAGAGGATTCACCTTTGTGGGACTTGTCTAATCCTAACGGGAAGGCATCGCACCTGCACTCTCGGGTTTCTTATAGTTCTTATTTCTGTTTCCATGGTCACCTCCCTGTTCTGGGCTGATATATATAAAGTAATTGAAGCTTCCACAGCACAGGTCCCTGTCTCACCTCTTCCATCAAGCTGTCTAATGTTTGTCCATTTTTTTATATAATCACCCAGTTTACTGTCACATAAAAGGTGAAAGATATAGAGTTTATTGTCTTGTCATGAACCTTTACGTCAGGGCCTCCTGTAGAGTTTTATCATGTAAGTGAAGCATCTCTGTCACCTATGTCCAGTACTGACATATTTCAGCTTGTGATTAAACATGCTGCTGTCATCTCCTTTGACTAAGGGTCTCTGCAGAGCTTCATCATTATATAGCCTCCCATCATTAATTTTCCCAGGAAGTATTGATGAGGGGTTTGGCTGATGACAAGCAGCAGCAGCAGCTTTTGTATCAGACCCAGCACTGCTGGGCCAGGTGTCATTAAAAATAGAGCAAAGCTCAGACAGGTCTTATCACTGCTACATCCTTCTGTGGAGTTCCTGACCTCACCTGGCTAACAGCCTTCACTGTTGTCCTCCCTGTCGGTAGCTGTAGTCAGGCTCTTTGAACCTCTTTCATTGCCTGAGTGTTGACCGCTGCCTTTTTTCTACATGACCCACTTCTCAGTCCAAGTGTCGTCATTATTACACATGGCTGCCAAGTCCCTGTTCTCATATTCATCTGTCTGGCCCAAGGCTGAAAAGTCTATCTTACTAAAGGTTATGATATTTATTATATTCTATTTTTAGTGTGTGTGTATAAGTATGTCCTTAGTTTGTTCTTCATTGTTTTCTGTTGTTGTTGGTTCAGTTCTGTTGCACATCTGATGAGGAACTAAGGAAAACATTTCACTACATTACATCATGTGTATGTAATATGTATGTGACAAATAAGTAAACACTGAACCTTAATTATAGATTATAGATAGAGTAAATATAATTACACCCATTTTATTCTTTGCTATTAATCATTCATTAACTGCTTAAACACTTGACAAACACCATTAGTCAGTGTTGACTTGTTTCATGAATGCTTTACAATGTACTTGAGGATTACAAGTGTTGTTTTTGATTTCTGACATTAGGGGAAAAAAACGGCCTGATTAAAAATAATTAATTCATGACTCTGTGACAAAATATTTCAGTGGAAAGGAACCATATAGTGCAGATCCGGAGACAATCTTGGTTTACAGTCTCTGAGATGGCACCCAGGTCTTATCAGTACCAGTATCGCTATCATCAAGTGACTCAGCAAAGGCTTCCTGATCAAAACTATACAATTCCTCCTCGGAACAAGGTCTTCAGCTACAAATTTGTTCAGCTACTCAAAGGAGATTCCAATGATGTGTTATTAGCTTAGAAGCTTCCAAGAAGGTTTTTAATATTTGCACACTGTTGTTTTCATAGCCAGTCACAAGGCGGAATAATGCTCATTATCGGTGTGACTTCTTTTATGTTATTCCCCAAAGAAAATAACCTCATGACAAATTATTCTTAAAAAATTTCATCACATCAGCAAAGCTGTAAGCATTTATTTTGTAACATGGAGATAATGGTAACCACTTAGATGTATCCCCATCCTAAATACGTTCATATCCCAAGGTGCAATTGGAGAACTAGAGCTAGGATATAATAATACAAGAGCTTTGTTATGTAGTAGGTCAGTTTCTATGTTGTGGCGTGAGATGGTTGCAGGAAAGAACCAGACGAAAAGGTAATTTCAACAAAAGATTTGAAGATTCAGTTACATTATAAAAGGCAAAAGGAGAGCACTGACCACACCAGTTGGAGATTGAAAAGGCTTGCTGTGTTTGGACTTAACAGGTAAGTAGAAGGTGATTCTAACCCTGTTCAATCAGATTTAATAATCAATAAAGGAGGGTCTGTCCAGATTTCTGAGTAATGATAGTGTCTTAAATAAAAATAAAAACTACTTTGTTACACAAATGTTTTGTATAATATATACTAAAATTGTAGTAATTTAGTGTAGAATTTTCAAAATAAAGCAATGAGTACAATAAAGTATGATGATGAATCAAACTTTTAAGGAAGCCCCTAATGTTTTGAAGAAGTAAATTAAAGTTCATTAGTAGACCAGTACCAGTCAGTACATTTAGATTTTAGTCATTGCTGTAACATTTAAGTTGCTAATACAATAAGACTGTGAATGTTTTTCATTAAGAAAACATTTTATCTAGCATCTTGACCAGTTCTTAGAGTTGAATAGACATTTAATGCACTTAACATGTTTAAAACCACACGGGTAGCCAATATATAAATGGTCAAATTTAAAAAAGCATTATAGATAATGTATTTATTTTCTTTTATTTCACACAAAGACAATCAGAATTTGTCAGGCCCACCTGAAATTAATTAGCCCATACAGTACATAAATGCTGGCAAAAGTCATGTTTTTGCATTTCAGGTGTTAAGCCAAAAATATGAGTCGACTGCGAGGGCCCGTTATGGTGTTACTTTTGACTTTCTCAGTTACAAGTAAGTTCCTCAGTCTTTAAAATTTTAATTCCTAAGAGGCATGACCCACTAGACTGTATAGATTGCTGACAAGATATTGAAACTAAGGGCTTTTGATAGAACAACTGTTGAAATAAGGATATTAGGAGTAAACCCCGCATGATGTGACCTAAGACGTCACCCTCGCATTTGTAGTGGTTTAAGACTATTGCATCATAAAGCCATAGCCATGCTGGAGCTATTTCAAGTAAATGTGTTACTGGTTCAAACAAATGTTTCCACTTTTTGTCGAGTAGACCACAGCACACTTTTTGTAAATCAAAATTGTTATCAACCACAAGAAGGTTTAACTACTGCCTACTCTGGCTGTCCATAGAGGCATCGAGGATCATTGGGGGTCAGGAGGTTGTGCCGTACTCCATCAAATATCAGGCATCCCTGCAGACTGAAACTGGGCAACATTACTGTGGTGGGACCTTAGTGCACTCACAGTGGGTGGTGTCTGCTGCCCACTGCTGGAGGCCGTAAGTACTGACACTAGACATGACCAGTTTCACACTATCACTGAAGTTTTGAGAGGAGTTAAAGTGTTATAATATTCCACTATGTTAACCTATAATGAGGACAGAATTGTTTTTAACAGCAAACATGTGAAATTGTAATTTTCAGCATTTTACTTTTTGTGGGTCAATTCTGAAGCACTTTACAGTATGTGTGGTTTTGGCCCTCAGGAGCACTCTGATGAGGGTGGTGTTAAGTGAACACAGCCTGACCATAACAGAGGGATTTGAGCAGGTTTTCAATGTCTCAAAGATATATGTCCACAACTTTAACTACAAGACATTCAACAATGACATCATGCTCATTAAGGTAAGCAGAAGTGTAACAGAAAGAAATAATACTATTTAAAAAACAAAGTGGGTAACTGGATCCTTGGACCTGCAGAGGGTCACTCCATATCATTTGAGTCCTCATAATTAGTTTAATTTAAAATTTGTTAGAAATTCATCACCTACGTATGTCAGGTATTCCATCCTCCATCTTGTGACTCCAGCCTTGTAGAAGGATAGTCTTAATTTGAGTAATAACTTAAATAATTAATAAGTGATCGAAATTATTGCCAGTTATTTTTTTCCCATTTGACTAATCGATTTTTAATTTATAGGCCCAACAACAAACTTTTTCTCCAGGGCCCCTGAGGCCCCTTGTGTCTCATTTGATGGGTGATGTGTGACTGCTTGGTTGGCGTCTCACACCTGTGGTGTCTTACCTTTGGTTTGGGTTACAGCTGAGTGACTCAGCACTGCTGAATGCCAATGTCCAGCCAGCTGATCTGCCTGATGAAAACACTCCTCCACTTATTGATGATGTCTGCACAGTGAGCGGCTGGGGGGTGACACAGATTTACAGCTTCTACCTCTCCCCTGTCTTACGTGCTGTGGATGTGAGAATACAGCCTTACTGCTCGTATTTCTACTGGGGCAGGATCACCCCAAACATGGTGTGTGCTGGGTCACCAATGGGTGGCAAAGATTCCTGCCAGGTACTGTATGTTGGGTTTTTTTTGTTTCTTTTTATGCATGTGTTGCTTACTTTATTTAGTACATAATGATGTAGCATAATGTTGTCTCTTACAGTATTGTACATGCTACTTTTAACAGAAATATTTCCCTTTTTATTGCTCTGTGTGTTGTATTATAAACTTCTGGGTTATATGTTTTTATTACTCTCTTACAAGCAAAACGATGACTTGTAGTGCATAATAACATTAATAGCCCCTGTTCCACTTTGCAGAGCATGCATACGTACTGTTTCAGTCATTTTTAATGGAGTGACTACGTTATGTCTGAATCTGAACAAGAGCCTATAGCCATGTTAGCAGCTCTCTGAGGCTGAACTTATAGGAGCAGTGGTTCTTTGAGTTTAATGTTACATACAGTATCGCCATGCTAACATGCTCACAGTGACGATATGAGCAGGACTGACCTCTCTAACCAGTCAGAGATTTTCAATTATTTCCACTTGATCAGTAAATTTTGTTGCATTCTCATTTATTGTAATTTCATAATGACAAATATCTGAAGAGCTGGGCAGAGTGTAGCAGATTGTAATGGAGCATAGTGGAGCAGGGAGAGGGAGCGTTGGGTGGAGCAGAGTGGGTTGATTTGGAGCATCACGCTAGCACTACCTAAAGTTACATAGTGTAGCTTTAATTAATATTCAGATTTATGCAGAGAGTGTAACTGTGCTCAGAAGAATGACTCGGAGTTAGAGACTCTCACATGATGACATAATATGATTTCCATCCATAATATGACTTGAACAATTACAACCCACACCAAAGTATTTGTTCATCATATCTAATTTGTCTTGGTAATCCACAGGGTGACTCTGGTGGTCCGCTTATTTGCAATGGCTACTTCGAGGGAATTGTTTCATGGGGTATCAGCTGTGCAAATCCATACTTCCCTGGGGTCTACACCAAAGTGAGGAACTTTGTCCAGTGGATCAACTGGATTATTAACAATGACACGCCATAACTGGTCGCCACAGGCCTAGATGATCTCGATTTATTCATGTTACCTGTCATTTCTAGATCATCAGTATTATTAGTAGTAGTAGTTTGCTGCATTAAACTGGTAATTACATTAAATTATCACCTACACATATTTATCAATACATTTTTCAGTGAAAGTGATAACTCAAAGTGACAAACCCACAGAGAATTATTACCCGACACTACACTTCCTGTCAGCAACATAAACTGGGCTTGTCACTTTGAGCGACACAGTTCACATTATATTGTGTTATTTAATCAGTACTTTAAGTGGATGGGTATGCACTGATGTGCAGTACTGCCACTTCTACATTTTACTCTTTGGTGTACCTGGACTTTTTCTTATATACCAGCACTTCTCACAGGCTGCCGGTACCATTTTCTGCCCTCTCCATGGGCTTGCTTAAGATGAACAGCAGATATGAGCAGTTGGCAGCAGGGGAGCTTCAGATTAGGACATTTCTGCCAGCTACAGTGTGGGAGTATGGGCAGGTTAGCTCCACCAAAAGAGACTTGAGCTCCCCCAGAAGCAAAAGAAGTTCATGTTTGGGTGGTCGCCAATAATCATAATCAGTTTTGTTATATAAATTCTAATCATAAAACAATAAACAATGAAACAAAACACCTCTTTCTCCCACTTGGAGCACTAGCATTTAATCCCTTGTAATTATAAAATTATTGATTGATCCATCTTTAAGGACATCACCCACTAGTGAAACTTTCCTGATATTACCACAAGCACTGAATGAATGGATTACCTATTCACATGCACAATAAAGAGGAGGTCTGCCTCTTATGATAATGGTTGTCTGTATATGCTTAAAACTGTCTCTTGCCTTGGCTTTAGAAGAGTTTAAAAAGCCAATAAATTTGATTCTCACAAATGGAATCAACTGCTTCTGTCTAAAAAACATGTTAATAAGACAAGTAGATCAACATACTTTGACTACTGAACATTGACAGATGAGGTGTTGGTGATATACAGAAGAATGATGGAACAAGTATCTGGAAATGTAAGTTGTTAAAAGCTCTAATGTCTATCCCAGAACCTACCCAACACCCAAACGCTCCTTTAGTGAGATTTTTATAAATGTTCACATTAGCAGTATGTCGAGACTGTTCTGCTTTCTGAGCTCAGGAAGACAAATGACATTTACCTTAGGGCTTCAACTCGCAATTAGTGTCAATACTGATTATTTTCTTGATTAATTATTCAATTCTTTTATCTATAAAATGTCATACAATAATTATCTACAGCTCAGCAAGAACTATTTGATACTTTGTTTAATTGGATTTGGGGTCAGCTATATTTGTAAGAGAG
This sequence comes from Monopterus albus, assembly GCF_001952655.1. NCBI lineage: Eukaryota > Metazoa > Chordata > Actinopteri > Synbranchiformes > Synbranchidae > Monopterus > Monopterus albus. The sequence continues at coordinate 119,736 of NW_018128251.1, read as the reverse complement.
AGGAGGGGGCTTGTCAAGAGGGAAGAGAGAGAGAGAAAAAACACTTTAGACCCAGGAGGGTTAAATGACGAGTTAGACTTGAAGCAGTTTCTGTAGAGTCAACTGGGTTATAGTTATTCTCATTTACTATGATTTATTTGAGAGCTATTAGACAGATGTGCTCAAATACAAATGCACTCAGAATTTAATTACAGACCATGTTAAGTGTGTTAAATGTATAGCATTCGCTGTTACATATCCATATCTATATCTATTCAGTTTTGTACCAGAAACAAATTCCTTGTGTGTAACATACTTGGCCAATAAAGGTGATTATCCTTATCCTTATCTATATCTAAATCTATATCTAAATCTATGTCTATATCTATATCTTCTTCTTCTCCTTGTCCTTCTTTTTCTTCTTCTTCTGATGTTTATTGTCCGTTTGCAAGCCAATTTAAGGCGCATTACCGCCACCTACATGTCGTCTTACTTTACGGCAGCCAAATAGAAAACAGGAGGGATTGTTTAGGGAATTCTTGCGCATGCTCAGTAGCATTGTTTTGTTTTTATACAAGTGACCTTGCACCCTGATGACAGCTGGGCACTGGCTGAAATTACGGACTTATAAAACAGCTGGTCTTATCTCTCCGGTTAAATTATGTCTGTGAAACACGCCATTATCCGGGGACTGGAGTTAGGCCGGTCGGTCCTTCAGCTGGGTCTCCTCAAATCGGGTGCCCGAGTCGCAGCAAAGCTCCGAGCTGACCGTTTCCGGGTAGGCCCGTCGGTCCGCACCGTTCAGCCTCAGGCTTTCCTGCCGTCTCGGTACCGGTATTATCGCACCTTTCTGAAGGGCCTATCAGCTCAGCTTCAGTCCGCCGGTTTCAGGAGGAGGTTTACCGGCGCGTCCCCGCGAAACAGGGCCGTGTTTTTGGCTTTCGGTCTCGGCGCGGGGCTCATCGAACAGCAGCTTGAGGACGACAGAAAGAGCTCGGCGACCTGTCAGGAGATCCAGGTTGGTAAACAGAGAAACCCTGAGCTAAGTAACGTTAGTGCCCTTCAGTGCAGGTCTGATTCACTTTTATTTCTTTAGTTACTTGTTGTGTTTGCAGATACAAAACATAATTGTCAATAATAAAATATAGAACGATATATAATATTCGTAATACATATTTGGTTTAGGTTAATTTTGCCAAGAACAGAGTCAAAGGTAACTCGACATTGACCAAATACTAGTGCATGTTAAAACATTATTCATAATAATTCACTCACGTAATATATAATAATATATAGTGACATCAGTTTCTCCATATTTAGACAAATATATTGTCAGTACTTATCTTTCTTTACTTGTGCACTATTTAGTGTTAGGCATTTTCTTATTATTAGGTTTTTTTTACATAGGTGGGAAGTAAATACATTTACTCAAGTACTGTACTTAAATACAATTTTGAGGTATCTGTTCTTGAGTATTTTAATTTTCTGCTTCTTCATACTTCAACTTCACATTTCAGAGAAAAATGTTGCAATTTGTACTCACTGCAGTGGTTAATAAAACTAAATACAGTATAATTGCGAGATTTATTGATCCTTGGTGTAAAATTCACAAGCTACCCAGCAGTAATTCAAATTATAAGTATATAAGATAGTTAAAATTAGTAGTACCTTTACCAGCTTCAGCATTAAATGTGATTTACACAATAAAACATCGGTTATTATAATTGAATAATATGATGCACATCAATGTAAACTGCCCCATTTTGCCAAATGACTATTTTTACTTTTGTTACTTAAAGTATATTTTATTGTAATGCTTTTGTACTTAAGTAACTTTTTGAATGCAGGACTTTTACTTGTAACAGAGTAGTTTTACACTGTGGTGTTGCTACTTTTACTTAAGTAAACAATCTGAGCACTTCTTCCAATGCTGTTTTTACTCTGACTGTGATACAGGCTAACTACTTTTACTTAAGTATTTCGGTATGTTGTCCACTACCATTTTGTAGAACCACCATAAACTTTGCTGATAATAAAAGTTATCCACCAATCTTGCACTGATCCCGTTTCCTTCTTACTGCTAATATCGATAATGTCTTTGTAGCCATTGCCACTTCATGTGCTTAAGCTTGCAAAAATGGTGTATATTTCTGGTTTAATGCTTTCAGAACTTTACTGGATTTAAGAAAGGATATGTTTTGCTTTTTCTGGGTCTTTGGGAAGAATAAAAACAAAAACTCAATTTATTTTTTTTATTTTATTTTTTTGGTCAAAAAGGTTTTAGGAGCTTTAATCTACTCTTAATTTTTTTCCTGACTGAACTTATCCTTCACCTGGCCTAAATAAAGTATGGAATATGCATACGGCTACCTTTCTGCATCATCATAAATATTTCTGCAGGCTCTGTTCAGGAAGAAAAAATTCCGAAGCCCACTCAAGCCATTCACCTCTGGATATAAACTGGAGGATTATGTTATTGGGAACCAAATTGGGAAAGGCTCTAATGCAGCTGTGTATGAGGCTGCAGCCCAGTTTGCCGCTCCAAAGGAGAGTGACAGGAAGTGTTCTGTGGTGGAGCTGAGAGAACACGAAGAGGATGGAGAGACTCCACGATCTCTGACATGCTGCTCGCTAAAAAACTTCCCTCTGGCCATCAAGATGATGTGGAACTTTGGGGTGGGTATTCGACAACATGTTTGATTTCCCACACTTTTAGGTAGGAAAACAAATAGCAGCCACACTGACTTTTTTGATGCCATTTGTTTGCAGGCAGGTTCATCAAGTGAGGACATATTAACATCCATGTCACAGGAGCTGGTGCCAGCAGGCCCATTGGCCTTAAAGCAGGAAAAAGAACAAGTTACCCTGGATGGGTAAGTAATACACCTTCACTGAATTTATTGTTCCTAACTAGTGCTACAGTACTGACAAGGCTGTAGAAAGATACTCATGAATAGTTGTGGTCTCTTCACATGCAGACAGTTTGGAGTCCTGCCCAAAAGACTGTCAGTGCACCCTAATGTGATCAGCGTGTGCCGGGCTTTCACAGCAGACGTCCCATTGCTCCCAGGTGCCCAAGAAGAGTATCCAGCTGTGCTGCCAGCCAGGCTTAACCCTGCTGGTCTGGGCAACAATCGTACTCTTTTCCTGGTCATGAAGAAGTAAGACCAGCTATCCTCATGGTCAAATCTCATGCAGGATGAGAATTAGAATGCTTTGCAAACAAATGCCACCACCTTCATTTAGAGTTTTATACAAGCAAACTAAAGACATCTAGATAAGTTTTTGCACTGCTTCTCTCAGGCCATTCTCAGTCAGGAGCTATACTTACCCATACAGCACTAGCAGGTCATCTTCTTCTGTGCCATAGCTATCCATTTACGCTGCGACAGTACCTTGAAGTGTCCACGCCAGACCACAGGCAGGCCTCTCTGATGGTGCTGCAGCTCCTCGAGGGGGTCGACCATCTTTACAGACAGGGTGTGGCTCACAGGGATCTCAAATCAGACAACGTGTTGTTGGAGTTTGACTCAGGTCAGAAAATGTTAAGTCAGCAAGAGAAAAATTCAGATAACTGTTTGATATTTGATTGCATCAGTTAAAATTGAAAATAAAATACGTTCAAATTTTAGTTGATTTTGCTTTTATGCAGATGGTTGCCCTCGTTTAGTGATTACTGACTTTGGCTGCTGTCTGGCCCAGAGAGACTCCAGTCTACAGCTGCCCTTCTACAGCCAGTGGGTAAACAGAGGAGGGAATTCCTCCCTTATGGCACCTGAGGTAAGCTTAAGATGTTTTTCATTGTTATTACAAGTAGAAAGAAAATGTCCAGTCTCTTACTGGCCCCTGTACAATTTAAACTTCCATTGTTAACAAAAAAGCAGAGGATTATCAGGGTAGACAGTAAAAGAAGGCCAATACAGAGATTCACACAGGGATACAGTAGAGCGGGTCCTCTCCTAACCAGAAAGTTAGGATAATAGCATAGAAAAGTGCTATACAAGTATAAGACCATTTATCATTTGTCACATAACCACAATCAACACAACCTTCAAGGATCTCCCTCCCTGTGTACCGTCATGCTGCAAAAAAATCTGATTCACACAAGAAAAAGTCTGACACCTCTACAAGATCATTTGTATGTGTTTTTTTTAATGATGTTTCTGCCTAAAGGTGGCCACTGCAGTTCCAGGATGTGGTGTGGTGATTGACTACAGCAAGGCAGACGCCTGGGCTGTGGGTGCCATCTCGTATGAGATATTCGGACAGAATAACCCGTTCTATAGAGCAGTGGGACTAGAGAGCAGGAAGTACTGGGAGAAGCAGCTTCCTCCTCTGCCTTCCAGTGTTCCAGCTGATGTGCAGTTAGTGATCCGATTTCTCCTCAGGAGGAACCCAAACAAGGTACTGCAGGGGTAGTGAAGGATTTGCATTTACCTTTTTCTTGTAAGACGTTGGACCAGACTTGTTATTAATATTAATTGCAATAACTTTTTGGCCACTTGGGGGCAGTGCATAGAACCTTGATCTGCACTATTTTCTCCTTGTAAAATTGATTATGGTCAGTGTGTTAGTAGACAGTTGCCTGTTTACACATCCAGCAGAAATGAAGCAACATTAATTAGTATTAATGTTGGGGTGACTGTGGTTCAGTGGGTAGAGCAGTCGTCTCCCAACCGGAGGGTCAGAGGTTCGAATCATGGTGTCTGCAGTCCACATGTCGAAGTGTCTTTGGGCAAGACACTGAACCCCTAAGTTGCCCCCGATGGTTAGAGCCATCGGTTGAGTTGGCGCCGCAGATGGCTGCCTCGGTTCTGTACCGGAAACAAATTCCTTGTGTGTAACATACTTGGCCAATAAAGGTGGTGATTATTATTATTATTATTGTTTGTTTGATAAGATGGGTAATACTTTATTAAACCTAGTGAAAACTTGTAGCACTACAGCAGCCACATGAATCACAAAACGAATGGCAAAGGACACAGATGTAGAAGATAGTCCTGGCACTATAAATATATACTGCTCAACAATAGTTTCTGGTAATTTTGTACATGATTAGTGCAAGATATGACTTTAGAGTTGTTTCTCTCTCTTTCTGTCATATATGGATATAATCAGTGACTTTACAGTAAAAAAAAAAAAAAAAAAAAAACAGTACAATGACAGCGCTGCTCTTAATTGCAGTAGTGTGGTAATAGTAATATACACCAAGCATCTGATACTACAACAGTTATTCATGTTTTGTGTACTCTGCAGCGCCCCAGTGCTCGTGTAGCTGCTAACATGCTACATCTCAGCCTGTGGGGACGAAAGGCGACAGCGCTGGCATAAAGAAGCTAGCCGACTGGCTGCTGTGCCAGTCTGCTGTGGTTCTACTGAAGGGCTGTAGCAGACCCAGTGGGAACAGAGTGGACGCAGAGGTTCAGAGGAGCTTCCTGTCTAACCTGGACCTGGAGGACCTGCGCACTGCTGTGGGCTTCCTCTTGTATGGGCGAGAGCAGCATCAGGCCTGCATACTGTTTGCATAGATAGGGATACACTGAGAGCCCTGCTTTGTTATCCAGTCAGACATCTCCATTTGTAATGGTTAAAGTCAGCATTTACATCTAGTGGCTGTGTAGCAGAGCGAACGCACTGCTCTGACATTGTTATACATTATGTGTGACTGACAGTGTATTCCAGCAGTAATGAATTATCAAGTGTTGTAATTCATGCATGAACTTAAGGACTTAAACCCAAGTGCTTCTAGTGCCCCTTGTGCAAAATGCAATGTGTGTGCATTGCATCATAGATTATAGAGGCTGCTGTTGGTATCTTTTGTCCACTACAATGAGTGTTTTTGACAGCACCTCATAGCTAAATGATCTCAGGAATGCTACATGGTTTCTTTTAGAAGCTCTAATGCACTTTTAGATATTTTCTAGGCCAGACCCTGCACAGTTGTTTGACCTTTGTGTTTGATGAAAATTGGTCTGCATATAAAGTTTGGACTGATAAAGGTGAAGACCAATGCCGATATTCTTCACAGTTAAATGAAAAGTGGTACTTATCCGACTCTACTGTGTAGGGTAAGTTTTAGATATTCACAGGTAACACACATGTAACCGCCAGCACTCAGCTAGTTAAAATGTTTGTGTGTGTAAGGTTGGAAGCCAAATAATTATTAACTGATTTTTTTTTTGTTTTGTTTTCCTTACAGTGGGTTGCACTTTATGTCCATGTCTGCCACTGTTATGGCTCACTGGTGTTGGATTGTTACCTAATACCTACTGTGTACTGGTAAATGACTTGTTAAGTCTACAGTTAAATACCTGATCATGTTCACACAATCATGTGCTCAGTTATAGATACGAAGTTAAGTTTATTTCAAAATAAAGAAGGTAAGAAATATTTTGCAGCTGTTTCAGAATAAAAGTATCTGTAATGATCCTTGAGTGAATTGTGCGAATCATTGTTTTTTTAAAAACCCTGTTGTTGTTCTTGTTGCAGTATCTCTGGGAGTAAAGCAGTCAATTTAGATTTAATTCAGAAATACTACAATTAAAACATAACACTGCTTGTTTGTAAAATATAAACTGTAGGATTAATATTAAAAAAGATATTTAATATGCATTAGGCCCAAATATTAAAGAGCCCCCCCAATCAGCATTACCAAGTCGACCAGTTCACGTTACTGCCTTTAATGACTTATTCCATGACTTACTGCACCAGATTTATTATGGCCTTCATCTACTAGGTTTAACATACAGTAAATTTAAACGAGTATAGAAATCACAAGCCTGTAACAGGACATATTGTACAGAGACAATGGATGATTTCTTAAAGAGCCCATGGCATGCTTTTCTGTGTTTTCTGACATCTACAATGTTACAACAATAAATTATCTCAAACATGACTCACAGCTCCAAAAACGTGTACATATGTTGTTATAGTTCTGTGTGGAAGTGATTTGGTTGATACAAGTCTTCATGTCAGTTTGCCTGGCCTCCACAGATGCCACTGTAAAAGTGGAATTTTTTTGACTGCGCCTGGTTTGGTGGATCTATTTTCCCTCCTGCTGCTGCACTGTGACCAGAGGATGTGGACAAAATGCAGGGCCTGAGGTTACTGCATGTCTGGGAATGTTCCTGTACAGGGACTCACTGTTTTACCTGGCCAGGTGTAATCTACAACTTGTTTTGACTGCTTGAGGCCAGTGTGTCTGTCACACGTGATGTGTTGCAGGTTGGCAACACATCAAGAGGAAGGTTGGTCTGTTAATGCCTTTTTTCTGTAACGTTAGAGAGAATTGTTGTAAGGCTGGAGAAGTTGCTATGTCTGCATTATGCCAGTTAGAATATGGGGTTTCTCAATTACCCGCTTTGTTTCACACATCTCTTTTCATCAGTACATGTACCGCTGTTCACCTTCCTATGGAGGAGACATTCAGATTAATTAATGCCGTTGCAGTCTGTTTTGCTGTACACTTTCATATTCTGGCTCAAACATGAGGATTTGAAGTAATGTCATGGTCGAAAACAGCTTATTTGTCAAAGTGTTATGTTTATAGTCAAGCCGGTAAATAACAGACAAACATTTGTGTGGAATCTATTTCAGAACACACTGGACTCAACCAGGACCTCACTAATTGCTCCTTTATATCTTTTAATACTCTTCTCCTTCCTCCTCTCCCTCTCCCTCAATAGAGTCAACTCCGACCTCTTCATAATCCTTCTCCAGAGCAGCCATGTCCTCCCTGGCCTCTGAGAACTCTCCCTCCTCCATTCCCTCACCCACATACCAGTGAACAAAGGCACGCTTAGCGTACATCAAATCGAACTTGTGGTCAAGCCGAGCCCAGGCCTCTGCAATAGCAGTGGTGTTGCTCAGCATGCACACAGCCCTCTGGACCTTGGCCAGGTCTCCACCAGGAACTACAGTGGGCGGCTGGTAGTTGATGCCGACCTTAAAACCAGTGGGGCACCAGTCCACAAACTGGATGGAGCGCTTGGTCTTGATGGTAGCAATGGCAGCATTGACATCTTTGGGCACCACATCGCCACGATACAACAGGCAGCAAGCCATGTACTTGCCATGGCGAGGGTCACATTTCACCATCTGATTGGCAGGCTCAAAGCAAGCATTGGTGATTTCAGCCACTGAGAGCTGCTCATGGTATGCCTTCTCAGCAGAGATGACTGGGGCATAGGTGGCCAGAGGGAAGTGGATACGGGGATATGGCACCAAGTTGGTCTGGAACTCTGTCAGATCAACGTTGAGGGCGCCATCGAAACGAAGGGAAGCGGTGATGGAGGACACAATCTGACTGATCAACCTGTTCAGGTTGGTGTAGGTAGGACGCTCAATATCGAGGTTCCTACGGCAAATATCGTAGATGGCCTCGTTATCCACCATGAATGCACAGTCAGAGTGCTCTAGGGTGGTGTGGGTGGTCAGGATGGAGTTGTAGGGCTCCACCACAGCGGTGGACACCTGGGGAGCTGGGTAGATGGAGAACTCCAGCTTGGACTTCTTGCCGTAGTCAACAGACAGACGCTCCATCAGCAGGGAGGTGAAACCAGAGCCGGTGCCACCTCCAAAGCTGTGGAAAACCAGGAAGCCCTGAAGGCCAGTGCACTGGTCGGCCTGAGGACAGAGAGGGAGACACACTCAGCAAATAGAGTTATGTCATTTAATGAGGTATTTGAAAGCAAACACCCCATTATAATTACCCACCAATTTGCGGATCCTGTCCAACACCAGATCAATGATCTCTTTGCCGATGGTGTAGTGTCCACGGGCGTAGTTATTGGCAGCATCTTCCTTACCAGTGATTAGCTGCTCAGGGTGGAACAGCTGGCGATAGGTCCCAGTGCGCACCTCATCTGAAAAGACAGATTAGGTCATATATGATTAAAGGGCTTGACAAAATGAAGTCATGAGGCAACTGTTAATTTATATTTCTAGGGGTTTACCAATGACAGTGGGCTCCAAGTCCACAAAAACTGCTCTGGGAACGTGCTTTCCAGCTCCAGTCTCACTGAAGAAGGTGTTGAAGGAATCATCTCCTCCACCGATGGCTTTGTCACTGGGCATCTGTCCGTCCGGCTGGATCCCATGTTCCAGGCAGTAAAGCTCCCAGCAGGCATTGCCAATCTGGACACCAGCCTGTCCGACGTGGATGGAGATGCACTCACGCTGGGGTGAGGAGAAAAAAGATTTGGATTAAGATGCAGATCTGACATAGGGAATGGAATTTACACAACATCCATCCATCCATCCATCCATTTTCCTTCGCTTATCCGAAACCGGGTCACGGGGGCAGCAGTCTAAGCAAAGATGCTAAGACTTCCCTCTCTCCAGACACTTCCTCCAGCTCCTCCGGG
>NW_018128251.1:109405-109996 GCF_001952655.1 Monopterus albus | reverse complement strand
TTTCCTGAAGAAGCTGCACCGATCCGCCTGTCAATCTCCCGTTCCATCCTTCCCTCACTCATGAACAAGACCCCAAAATACTTGAACTCCTTCACTTCAGGTAGGAACTCCCCACCAACCTGAAGGGAACAAGCCACCCTTTTCCGACTGAGAACCATGGCCTCAGATTTGGAGGTGCTGATTCTCATCCCAGCTGCTTCACACTCGGCTGCAAACCGCCCCAGTGCATGTTGGAGGTCCTGGTTTGATGGAGCCAACAGGACAACATCATCTGCAAAAAGCGGGGATGAGATCCTGTGGTCCCCAAACCGGACTCCCTCCGGCCCCTGGCTGCACCTAGAAATTTTGTCCATAAAAATAATGAACAGAACCGGTGACAAAGGGCAGCCGTGCCGGAGTCCAACATGCACTGGAAACAAGTCTGACTTACTGCCGGCAATGCGAACCGAGCTCCTGCTCCGGTCGTACAGGGACTGGACAGCCCTTAGCAAAGGGCCCCGGACCCCATACTCCCAGAGCACCCCCCACAGGGCGCTGCAAGGGACACGGTCGAATGCCTTCTCCAGATCCACAAAACACATGTGGACTGGT
>NW_018128251.1:73525-104766 GCF_001952655.1 Monopterus albus | reverse complement strand
CGCACTATACCTAGCCGGTACCTCTCAACCTCCTGCACAAGCTCGGGCTCCTTCCCCACCAGCGAGGTGACATTCCATGCCCCCAGGGCTAGTCTCCGTGTCCAGAGATCGGGTCATCGGGGCCCCTGCCTTTGACTGCTGCCCAATCCACTGTGCACCGGCCCCTTACGGATCCTCCTGCAGGTGGTGGGCCCACGGGAGATTTACACAACAATTTTTTTTTTATTCACATGAAGTACAACAAATTTGAAAGAACAGGGCCTTTCAGACTTTAGTGCCAGTTAATTTCAAAACAGAGTGTGCTTTTTCAGTCTTACAAATATTTCTGTCACCTTTTTACACATGACATGTGGTGCTACAAATCATCACAGTGGTTCCATCTTGCTTGAATAGTTCTATTACACCAGCCGACAGTACAGCACCAGGTCCAGTGCATCCTTTATTTTTCTGGAGCCCACATTTAGTTTCTGCTGCGACATAAGACTACGTCTCTTGCACACAGGATTACTGCAGGCAGAAGGGATTATCTACTGTGGCTCAGCCATCTTGCAGTGTACTGTCTTGTTAAAGAGCCACATGCAGATCTTCCACTGAGGTATTTTGCCATCACATTTCTAATGTTTTTTTTCTAGCATATAGTAAATAGATATAATAAAGGTGACCCAGTTTTATGTAACAGTCAGAGGGATTTATTATTTCACATAAAATGATTTATAGAACAAAGAGCACATATATATCTATATAAATGCTGCATAAAAGTCCAGAAAATCATGTTGACAAACTGGTAAAGCCAGTGGCAACGGTAAGATGATTTTGAAGTGCATGAGGAGAGGATTGGGGGCTTTGCAGAGCAGAAATGTATCAGATTACTTCTTCTTCTTCTGATTACAGGAGATTACAGATTACATTCTCACAAAATGAAGACCTACCTAATTTATATCCGTGTGGCAGAACCGACACTGAAGCAATTAACAGTAATAAGATAAATAAAATATCAAGGCAAAAAAGTGTAATGTTCGGGAAATGTCACAAGACCGACCTACTTTCTTCTCCGTTCCCTATTCACACAGGTTAAACGTTTAAAACAGCATATCTACAGGAAAACGTTAGAAACACATTTTTAAACCTTTCTTACCATATTGGCTTGTCGATATTATGGGATGGATGAGATAAGTCGGAGGCAGATTTGATGCGGAGATGCTCAGTGCGTGAAGCTGCTGCTACGCCACACTCCGCCTCTTGAGGTGTCCCTCCGCCTGACGCGGTCAGAACATGTAGGCCCATGTGGAGTGATACTGTACATGCGCTGCGCACAAGTAAATTTTTAGTATAATACTTGTGTGGGTAGAAGTGAATCATTTACTGCTTGCAAACCAATGATGGTAAGATGATGTCATGGGGTAGGACTGGATAAGTCTGACTTCTTCCTACTCCATTCAAGCATGTACTAGGTATAAGCAAATTGATATTGGATTATGTGTAAAATTATGTGTGTTGTCATATCAACTGTTTTTACATGCTTGAAAGAATAAATCAAATCAAATCAAAATATCAAGGCAAAAATGTGTAATGTTCGGGAAATGTCAAAAGACCGACCTACTTTCTTCTCCGTACCCTATTCACACAGGTTAAACGTTTAAAACAGCATATCTACAGGAAAACGTTAGAAACACATTTTTAAACCTTTTTTACCATATTGGCTTGTCGATATTATGGGATGGATGAGATAAGTCGGAGGCAGATTTGATGCAGAGATGCTCAGTGCGTGAAGCTGCTGCTACGCCACACTCCGCCTCTTGAGGTGTCCCTCCGCCTGACGCGGTCAGAACATGTAGGCCCATGTGGAGTGATACTGTACATGCGCTGCGCACAAGTAAATAACTATATTTTATATATACTATACACAGGTGCATCTCAATAAATTAGAATATCGTGGAAAAGTCCATTTATTTCAGTAATTCAACTCAAATAGTGAAACTCGTGTATTATATACATTCAGTACACACACTACAGTACACTACTTGCTGTTGGGTCTTTTAATTGTGATGATTTTGCAACTTTTCCACGATATTCTAATTTATTGAGCTGCACCTGTACAAGTGCAAGTTAAAACTCTACCATGCAAAGCAAAAGCCATACATCAACAACACCTAGAAATGCCGCTGGCCTCTCTCGGCCCAAGCTCATCTAAGATGGACTGATGCAAAGTGTGCTGTGGCCTGACGAGTCCATGTTTCATATTGTTTTTGGAAATCATGGACGCCATGTCCTCCGGGCTACAGAGGAAAAGAACCATCCAGATTGTTATCAGCACAAAGCTCAAAAGCCAGCATCTGTGATTGTATGGGGGTGTTTTAGTGCCCATGGCACAGGAACTAATGTTAGCTGTAACTAAAATCAGCAGTGCACAGCTGCTTATCAGAGACTTGCTATGGGATCTTCTGGGACTCTGTCACACACTAATGTTAGATGACACCGTGTGGAATGGGGCTAATAAATTTTAGGTCTGTATAGAGTGGGAAAATGCTAGTAGAGAGTACGACATTGGCTTCTGATTTGACAGTTAAGGTGGATGTTACAATACAGAGACATTTTCTCTGTTTTACACCTCTGAATGTTGTGAAAGGCTTTTAGACATCCTAGAAAAACCCTTAACTCTTAGTGACACCCACTTTGAAGTTAGTTTAGTTTATGAATAATCACAATAAAGGACCAATATACTGTTTTCCCCCATCTAGACTACTGATTAGACAAATCAGGATTAGATTATCAAGGAGAGAATAAAGAGTTTTAGAAAAAAATGTTGTCCTTGTGAAGTTCACCCAAATTCTTGAATCGATTTTGCTTGACAAGCCTCTCAAGGCTGCGGTTCTCTCAGTTGGTTGTGCATCTTTTTCCTACCACTCAACTTTCTGTTAACATGCTTGGATGCAGCACTCTGTGAACAGCCAGCTTCTTTGGCAATGAATGTTTGTGGCTTACCCTCCTTGTGAAGGGTGCCAATGATTGTCTTCTGGACAACTGTCAGATCAGCAGTCTTCCCCATGATTGTGTAGCCTAGTGAACCAAACTGAGTGACCATTTTCAAGGCTCAGGACACCTTTGCAGGTGTTTTGAGTTGACTAGCTGAGTGGCATGCCACCATGTTCTAATTTATTGAGATAGTGATTTAGAGGGTTTTTGCTAAATGTGAACAAAATCATCACAATTAAAAGACCCAATGGCTTAAACTACTTCAGTCTGTGTGGACTGAATTTATATAGTACACGAGTTTCACTATTTGAGTTGAATTACTGAAATAAATGAACTTTTCCGTGATATTCTAATTTATTGAGATGCACCTGTATATACACATTCTGTATATATGTTTGTTTTTGTTACAGTACATTTCAATTACAACTATTTCCATAACTCAGTAAAACCAAGAGTTAGGTTACTTTGTTTCAAACCTTGCAGAAAATTGTGGAAATGTATACAATTTAATCACAGTACCAAAACAAATAAAATGTCTTAAAGCTGTTTTAGGCCTATGAATAATTGTCCTGTCTTCAATGAGTAGGCTACTGTTTGAGCTCAGAGCAGTCGACTGCGCCTCTGGACACTGTTGGCACAGGGCTTCCCTTTGGCACAGCACAGTTTTAAGCGGCTGTAGCTACGTGTTGTAGTGGCTGGCACGAGTGTGCCAAAGTCATCCTGAGCCCATGTGGTTATATCGCTAATAGAAGAGTGATGATTCTTGACGCAGTGCGTCTGAGGGACCGAGAGCTCGGTCATCCAGCTGAGGCCTGTGTCCTGTGTCCTGTGTCCGTACCCTTTACGCACAGAAATCCCTCCAGATTCCTTGAATCTTTTAATCACTTCTGCACCGTAGAGGGTGACAGATCCAAATCCCTTCCTGTCTTTCTTTCAGACACATTGTTTTTAAACATTTCAATCATATTCTCACACATATGTTGGCAAACTGGCGGTCCTCGGCCCATCTTTGCTCCTAAAGGGTCAGGTTTTTCCTGGATGTCACTTTTGTACCAAATGGTGATGCAGTCACCCGCGCAGACAGGTTCCCATCGGCGGTCCCACCCACCCGCTCCATTATGCTGCCTTCATGCTTCAAACCATGTCGTAACTTTAAAAAGCACAAGCTTGGCCGCATAAGAAAGTAATACATTCATATCTCACATTATACTGCGATACCATACAATGTTTATGGGATGGCCAGAGGCGGTCCATGAAAACACAACAACGTATGAGCACAAACATTAGATACTAAGTTCTGTACTGTTTGCAAGACACGGGAAGTTACGGGCTTACAAACCAGCACTTAAATTAGCACCCATGGATAAAGTCCGTGATCTCACTACAGCTCATACACTTTTCCATGTTGTGCTTTGGCGCTATACAAATAAAATTTGATTTGATTTGATTTGATGCCAACAGGGAAGGAAACATGTTTGCGTTCTGTAGAAGCCTAAATCTAACTCGCACTGTTATTTCGCAGTGTTGTGCTGCAGCGGACGTGTCCTCACAGCCGCTACAAGCTTCGGCTCTGTGCAGAAGTTACGTCAGGAAGTTCTCGGGGAGTCGCTACAATGTGCCGCCGAGCGCAGAGTTTGTTTCGCGGGTGTCAGGCATCCCCACCATGGCCAAGCTGCCTTACCAGGAGACCGCGGACGGGCTTGATGCGGCTTTTGTGGGTGTACCGATTGATACCGGAACCTCCAACCGTCCAGGAGCAAGGTGGTGCTTTTCTCTACAGCTGCAGTTACAGCACTTGGGTCTGTCGCTGTTGGCCAGTGGCTCACGGTTTTCTAATCATTTACTTTGTGTCAGGGTTGGGGCCTGCAGTGTTGATGTGAACACAGTGACAGTGGCACGACTACAGCTAGAAATTCAAACATATGTCGTTAATGAGAACATTTCAGCCTTGTTTTATTTTTTTCTTAGTTGAACATAGGACACTATTTCATGCACGTCCAAGTACAGAGTTAGTTATCAGTGGTAGAAACTATACTGAGATATTAAAGTGGCAGTAATAAATAATTACAAGGGAAAATGTTGCATTCAGAAATTAAATATTTGCAGCTAGTTTTGAAAGTACAGGAGGGCGGCGTTTCTAGTGTTTATCATGTATGCAGTATATTATTGGAATATTATCAGTATGCATTAAATTGTGAGCAGCCTTCATATTACATGCAGCATTACTCCCTCCACCACCACAGGTTTGGACCTCGTCAGATCAGAGGAGAGTCTGCCATGCTAAGGGCTTGCAACAGTGCCACCAAGGCAGCACCGTATGAGTCCCTCATGGTGGCCGATATTGGGGATGTCAATGTGAATGTGTTTGACCTGAAAGACACCTGCAGACGCATTAGGGAGACCTACAGGAAGATCATGTCTGCTGGCTGTATCCCTCTGACAATGGGTGAGAGTGACTAGAGGGGAAAGACGGAGTGAGTGGTTCAGACAGATGGGCGGTAGGACTTTCACCCTGGTAAATGTGTAAAAGCAAGCTCTTGTTCAAAGGTCAGATGTTAACAAAGGTTTGGTGTCTGCAGGTGGTGATCACACAATTACATATCCAATCCTGCAGGCTGTTGGTGAGAAGTAAGTAGGTTTTGTATCACTGCTTTGGGACTGTACATGATCCATATTTTCAGAAATGTATACTGCCTGGATAGGTTTACACTTAAACCCTGTGTCTGCAGTAAAGAAAGCCAAAAATATGCAGGTTGGAGAAACAACCAGCAGTGTTTTTCCCCATTATCACTTAAGCTGCTGACTTTTTTTGACAGTCACTGAAATTTTTTTAAAGTCTTTACATTCCTGGTTTTCTGACCGGACACCCAAAACTCAAAGATGTTTCATTTTACAATAACTGAAGGAAAAATTGATTCTGCTCTATGTTAATGTTTTCCATGGCTCTACAATGTTTGTCGATGTATTCTTAACCATTGCATACACTGTCTTCGTGCCTCACTCAGTCGGTTCTGTGATATTTTGTCAGGCATGGCCCAGTAGGTCTGATCCATGTGGATGCTCATGCTGACACCAGTGATATGATCTTGGGGGAGAAGATTGGACACGGGACACCATTCAAACGCTGTGTGGACGAAGGGCTACTGGACTGTAAGAGAGTGGTCCAGATTGGCCTGCGTGGTCCAGGCTACTCTGCAGATCCATTTGAATGGAGCCGGGCTCAGGTACTCTGCTACTGTAGGTTTTGTGGATATAGTAACATAAATGCCAGTGTTTTTGGTTTACTACATAGCCATAGTATTAGTAAGCAGTTAAAAAAATGTCTCATCACTTGTATGGTACGTGGTATGTTAAACATCTTGTCATGGTAGCATTTGTGTGTGTGTGTGTGTGTGTACGTGTATATATCTGTAAAAATATCGTCCATGAAAAAGGCCTATCGGTATGTGCTGCCATTCCCAGTAAAATAGCTGTTACTGTGAAAGTCACTAATGACAATTGTTAAAAAAAACAAAACAAAACACAAAAACAGCTGAAATGTTTCTTGTTTTACAAAAGCTCAGAAAAGTGAGTTTAAAAATGACAACCTGTGGCTTTAGGGATGTGTGATGTTGGTTTGTTTCTTGTTCAGTGACTAGAAGCCCCGTGTTTAACATCTTTATGCTGAACTGGCTATTGGCTTCAGCTTCACACTTACTGTGCAGTCAGAGCGGTGTCGCTCTTCTCATCTAACTCTTCAGATGCCAGAAATCTCACCACTTGGTTAAACAGTCATTGAGCTAGTTAAAAAGATATACTCTAATTTGTGTCTTCGTCTTTTATGTTGGTTACTGAAGGATAGTCTTTTAGCAAACATTCTCTATTTGTGTACTGTGCAGGGTTTCCGTGTGGTTCAAGCGTACGAGTGTTGGTTCAAATCTCTTGCACCTCTCATGGCTGAGGTCCGGGCTCAGATGGGCAGTGGTCCAGTTTACCTCAGTTTCGACATCGACGGTCTCGACCCGGCCTATGCCCCAGGTACAGGCACACCGGAGATAGCAGGGCTTACTCCGAGCCAGGTAAACCCAGCTGGCCTGAATCCCTCTCATCTATCTCCTGAGATTTTTAAAAAGATCTTATCATAACAACTTTGCTACGTTAAGAATTTATTTCCTCATACAGGATGACAGCAGAGGACGGTGCTGTTTTTAATGCTATTAAAAGAAGCCTGTTAAAGTGATACAGTTACATTAAACACTGGAGTCTTTGCATGCTTTTTCTTTTTTTAAAGCATAAGTAAATCTGCTGTACTTCTGGGTGTTTACATTGTTGGATGAATATTAGTGGATTTTCTTGGTTTGCTTTAGGGAGTTGATATATATTGTATATATTTCCCAAATTCCTTGCGGTTCTATACCGGAAACAAATTCCTTGTGTGTGTGTAACATGCTTGGCCAAATAAAGGTGATTCTTATATTTTTTTATAACCATTTATATCCCCCTCTTTTTCTTTTCTTTAACAGGGAACACTGCGCTGACTGGTGCCAACCTCCTCTTTGAAATGTTGTGTGTCCTCCCAAATGTTAAATATTACTGATCAGGACAGTGCAGTCCCAGTGATGACACTGATTCAGCTACAACCACAGTTTTTATTGGGGGGGGGGAGGGTGTTACATAAAGCACTTATTACAATCTGCAGGATAAATACACAGTTTAAATCCTATTGAAACATCCAACAGTTGTTTACACTAAATTGTAAAGAAAATGACAACTAAAACTCAGAACACTGGTAAATCCATGAATAATAAGTGTATTGTTAATTTGTAGTCATTAAATACAGGTCCTCTCACTAATGTCGTTTACTTATATCTGTGCTAACAAATGCATATTAATGGTGACGGTACAAAATCAACTAATCTTGACTTCACTTGTAACTTTGTATGTCACATAATTCTATTGATATAATGCATCTGTGAACTGTGGATGTTTGGAACACAGAGGAGTATATAACGTCGATAAATTCATCTCTGTAATATTACTAGGAAAAAGGATTAGATGGTGACTCGAATGCTGCCGGGGTCTATGGAAAAGCTCCAGTGATGGGTTTTATGACCTGGTGTAAACACCAAAGATTTGTGATTTGTTACATGCACATCTCCTCCTGCCTTTTGTTCTGTTTCAGTACGAGTACAGGTTTTAGGAGACACTGGACAGAAAGAACATGGATCGTGTTGTAGTGTTTGTTCTCCATGTCAATATGTAATTAAACTGAGAATCATCATCATCATCATGCTGTTTTCCTTCAGTTCTTCTGAGACCCAGCGACTCACAAATACATTTCTGCAGCTATATAACTGGCAGATTTACGTAGAGATCTACGTAGAGACAGACAGAGATGTGCATACACACGTAACTAGCAGATATATGAGTTTACTGTGGTGGTGTTTGTTTTGGATTTGTATTTGGACACAAGTGGTTGTTGCTGGATGTTACACATCACAAGTCCTTAGTAATGGTAAAGACAAGTGGTAGAAACACCTAGTTGTTTTTTTTATCTGTACAGTGAATGTGCAAATACAAACTACTTGCACAAAATGTCATGTGATGTAGTCACAACATAATATTGTTGGACTTAATGTTTGTTTTTCTAGGATTTAGAGATGTTAGCATATGACATGGAGCAGTCCTGGCATAAAGAGAACTTAGTTCAACATGAATGCATCTCTTATTGAAAATAAATAAATCATGCCAGCAGAGGACAGTTGCAGCTATTTAGAAAAGTGAGCCAATGTTTTAATGTGCACAAGTACAAGTAGGTCAGTATCCAGATAACAGAGTAATAAATAGGAGTGGTGATAAAGAAAACAGAAGTAAGCAGATTGGGGCGGCTGTGGCCCAGGAGGTAGAGCAGTTGTCTCCTAAGCAGAAGGTTGGTGATTTGATCCCCGTCATAAATATAATGAGAGTGCAGACTCTGAGTCAAGTTCATATCCAAATGCATGGTGAGCCCTGGCAAATGCCGTACATGTTTACAGGTGACGCCATTAATTCACTGGTGCCTGTGTGTTGTGGACAGGCCCCCTGTGCAGGTTCTACCTCAGTGGACAGAGTTCCCACTTTCAAAAGGCAAAACTGAACTTGTATTCATGCAGGCCTGTAAAGGCAACATACAGTTGAATAAGTCAAAGTAACAATGCTTGCATATAATGCTACAGAACATTTAAAGGTTTGTTGTAGTCCTATAGGTAACGAAGACATCAGCTCTGAGGTGTCCCTGGGGCCGTCCATCAGTGGAGTCAATGAGCAGACAAGCCATACTGACGCCATCCAGCAGCAGCTGTCTGAGCGCGTCTGATGATGATGACATGAAAAATCTGGGCTGGTAGTCGACTCAGCTTGTCTCAGTGTGTTTGAATGTGCGTGCATAGTCTTTTAGACACATTAGACATTAGTCTTGACTTGCTAATGTATTTTTGACTGTGTAACATACAGAGGCTACTTATACTGTAGAAAAGACACCCAATCCAGACACTGGACTGTGTCCTCGAGGAGAATGTTGGTGAGCATCTCTAATTACAGCAGCACAATTAGCTGAGGCCCTATTAAATCCTTTTGACCAGATGGTGCTTTTATCTTACACTTAAAACACTTGACTGTAGCCTTTTTTACAGATTGAAGTCTGCCATAGCTCTACAAAAAGACTGGCCTGGCAGTTACCTCAGCAAACTGCTCTACTTTCAAACTGATAAGCACGGGGACAAAGCTCAGCTTGACAATACTCAGTCTCATTTTCGCAGAATCTATTTCAATACCGTGGATGTCACTGTAATATCTGACAATACTCAGTCTCATTTTCGCAGAGTCTATTTCAATACCGTGGATGTGACTGTAATATCTTAACTAAACAAATGCATTTCCTGAAGAAAATATGTGTCGTCAATGATGATTGCTGATGTTGTCTGGGCTCTTTGGGGCAGTATTCACTCAGTGGTGCAGGCTGTTCACTCGGTGTTCAACTGGAAACACTATGATCAGCTGATGAAGATCTGTGGGCTGAATTGTCTCAAGGCTAACAGGCTGTGTATAGAAAGAACTGGGCTATAATCATTGATATGTTAGAGAAAAGTACATTGTACTTCCTGGTTGAAAAGTTGCAGTTTACCAAGCTGTTTCCTGTCCCACCAGAGAAGCTGACGTCGGACGCTGGGACCCAGAAGTTGTCGTGATCAGTTGTGAAGAAGACGAAGACCCTGCTGTACCAGACCCTCATGACTCCTTTGCACCACGAGTTGTTGATCTCTTCAGAAACATCAGGTATCCACCTCAGTCCACTTCATTAAATCTTTATTGTCTTTGTACTGAAGAGTGACTTTTTTTCTCTGAAGCTGGAGAAAACAACCTTCTGACGCAAACGGGACCATGAGGAGGCTGCTACAGACGTCCACACCAACCTCTTTGGTCCTCAGAGTTGAGACAGACTTGATCTTGAAGGGACTGTTTCTGCTGAAGCTCAGTCAGCTTTACCCAAGTCTACCTCCGCCTTGGATGAGATTACTGCAGTTACTGAACTGTAACCTTTCCTCTGGCCTAGTTGTCAGAGTTCTTTGACTCTATTTGAAGACTTTGTTTGAATTTTAGAACTTTACCACCGAGTTGCACAAAGCTAGGTCATTTTTCCATCATTAAATGGTGGAAGAACCGGGACAGGCTTAGTGGTTAGATTGATTCTACATACACATGAAGTTGTGCTGTGACATGTTGTAAGCCTGTCTTGATAAGTGTAGTTGTGCTGTTTTCTAAATCATCACTGCCCAGATATTAATAACTTTATTTTAGTTTAGGGTTAAATATCTGAGTTGTCTCACTCTGCCAAGTTTCAAGGGGAGACTCGGTCTTCAACTAGACTGGGGAGGGAGAGTTTTGTGTTTCATATGCTTATTAAATTTTCTGGACATGGGAAGCCTCCCAGCAGGGGACTGTATCCTACCCCTGTAAAGTATTATCGCTGATGTAGGGATATGTTTAGCAGGTTCATACGTAGATGGGATTGTTGTCAGACCTCTGTTGCACGGTAGCTGCATTACCATCCGGGTGTGTGTTTTGGGAGGGAGGAAGCCTGACAGAGACAGACAACTCAGATGATGAAATAAACTCAGAAACACTCACTTTGAGTTTATTTGCCTTATTTTCCATGATAAGAATGACAGGAGTGATGACTATGAAAACTATCCACTCACCCCAACCGGTCGAGGCAGAAGGCCGCCCACCTTGAGTCGGGGTCTGTTGGAGGTTTCTTCCTGTAAGGCGCCACAGATGGCTGCCATCGGTTCCGTACCAGAAACAAATTCCTTATGTGTAACATACTTGGCCAATAAAGGTGATTATCCTTATCCTTCTCTTCCTATAGAGGTAAAGGGAGTTTTTCCTCTCCACTGTCGCCAAGTGCTTGCTCAAGGGGGATTTGTTGGGGTTTTCTTGATGATGATGATGATGATGATATCTGGACCTTACTATGTAGTGTGCTGAGATGACTTGCTGTAATTTGGTGCTATACAAATGAATTCAAGTGTACAGGTTCACACCATGTAGAATTACTTCCCTAGCCACAGCTGTCGCCTTTGCAGAAGCATAGAAATGTAAACTACTGTCAAAGAAGCATCAGGTGTTTCTTAAGCACACTTTGTGTAAAATCTTAATTCATAAAAATTGTAACTGAAGTAAATGTATAGTGAAAACTACATGAAGCAAAAGCATGTTTCTGCATAATGTTATTGATGGATGATTGGGTCGACACTGAGGTCAGTGTTTTCAGATTCTGGAGTCAAAAGTTGTTCAGGGTTCTTCTCTTCAGCATAAAGTACAGCGCACGTTGTTTTGCTTTATAAGCTCGTGTCCTTTTCTGCTACGTGACCAAACTCCCTTCAAAAATCCAGCAGATTAATTTTGCTTTTATAAGAACAAACATAACATTTAATATACTGTATAACTCAAGCTGCACTAACTTAAACGTAACATCTGGTTAAGTCGTAGCAGTGATACATTAAGTTGGGTTTACTGCAATAAACATCTAAGTTTAGGCTGCTGCAAGCTGTCATTACGCTCCTTCGGCCACGTCTAACATTGCCCTTTATACAAAAAAAAAAAAAAAAAAATCTGGTAGTGTATGTCTTTGTTAGAAACAAACATGCATCATGTAAGTAATTACTTGAATATTAAGGAAAAAGTAGGAGGGGGAGGAGAGGTTTAATAGAAAGACCTTGTTACTAAATATAATCTTCAACATTAGGTTCCTGCTGCTTTGTCTTCTGTTTGTGGCTGAAAATCAATCTTAATGTGTGCTTGTATTTCCATATAGCCATCATAGACTGATATGTTACTCTTAATGTTTTTAAGAAACTGTGGAGCTACCAGTGTGCAGAGCTTCTGATGGTACCCCCAGGAGTCATCAGTCTTAATCCCATGACTCTTGGAGCTTTAAGTGACCGTAAAATTCGGAGCATTTTCAGGCTCCAGGCATTAACCTGATGTTACAAGTTACAGTTCTTAAACAAAAACAATGCAAAAAGCCAAAGGCAGCAGTTAAAAAGGAGCATGATGCTTGATCACACATTACAGTCAAAAGAACAGCAAAAAGACAAGTGATAAACTGGAGATAAGGTCTCCAGTTTTTGGTGAATGCTTCCATACAATCTAAATCTCTTGTGTGATTAAAAACAATAGTGGTCACAGTATAGTAGGCTACTTTGTTAATTTTACTTTGGAGGTTTTGTTTTTGTCAGTGCATCTCGGATGCCATCTGTCCGATGCCATGTCCGTTCAGGGCTCAGCCTTTAATTGGCAACAGCTGCTCTGTCATGTCTCTGACTGAGACATGCTCACACTAATTATATGAATGGACGTCAACATACGGTGTCCCACACAGCTTCTGTGTGGCTTGTATTTAGGACATGTTTCCGATGCAACAGCATCCATCTCTCTATTTTTATGCTGGAGTCGGTCTCCTGTATTCACTGCATGAAGTCATTATAGCCTTCAGTGTAACCCCCCCCAGCTCCAGTAGAGGGCTCTTGAGGCTCGTTTTTAATGACAACAGCGTCCTCTTTTCTACCAAAATAACATGGTCAGGTTTTAAACAACCCCCAGCTCTCCATAGGCATATTCCATTGCTATTAATGCATTAAGTATAAGACCGAGTGACTGGAACTAGTTTAGTGAAGTAAGCACTTTGAAAATATATGTCTTGAGCGTATGAAAAGTAAAATTGCCCCAAGAAAAGGGGCTTTTTGAGGGATTAGGTCCAGTCTTCTCCAAGTTGTTTAAAAAAATAATTATACTGTATATGTCACTGACATATCCACGTGGTGTTCAAACAGTAAAAAAGGAAGGTAATATTATAATACTTCACAAATTTCTATAATATAAATCATCACAGGAAGGTTTCTTACAAATATTATATAGGACAGCAAGTGGCACTATTATCCCACTGTTCCCACTCCACCTGATATACAACCAGTACAGCAGTGGTGGAGTTTAAGTGAGTACACTTAGTCATACTGTAGTAACTACAGTTTTAAACTTAATGCTCCTTAATTCTTTGTGCTCCAATACATTTTTCTTAAGTGACTTACTAAGAAAAAATGCACGTACACACTATTAGGCAGCCAACAACGATGTCATCATAAACCACTGGTGGAGAGTAACTAAGTACATTTACTCAGTTACTGTACTATAACTTTAGGGTACCTTAATTAAGAATTTCTATTTTAAGTTACTATATACTTCTAATCACCAACTTTCCAGAGGGTAGTATTGTACTTTTCACTGCACTATCCAGTTCTCTGATGTTAGTTACTGATATGTCTGCTTTTTGGCCTTAGTCCTCAGAGTTACTGTTACTTTGCACATAAAGACATGTTATATGAACTGTAATGGATTAAAATACCAGCAGCATCTAAAATTAGCTCAGTCACAACATTAAAATGTCAGAAATAATACTCCAATACCGGTCTAGCCTGCATATAGTGAATAAAACCCTGAAACGGGCCGTTCTGTCTAGGAACTCGGCTACTTTTACTTTTAAGTATATTTTACTGAAACCTTTTCCTCAAGTAAAATTATGAATTAATGGCGTTTGGCAATATTTCTGCTTGTAATTAAGTAAACGATCTAACTACTTCCCTCTCGTTACAACAAAGCTTATGTTTAGGTCCATGGACAGAATAGGAACAGACCAATAGCAGCGCGTCAGGACTCGACGCATGAGGAGTGTGTGTCCATGTGGAGCGACCAAGGGTCTGCTAGGTGGCGTCTCCCCGCGCTGGGATTAACTGTCTCCTCTCTCTCAGCACTCCCTGAATTCCATTCCGCCTTTTACTTTTTCTGCAGGCTCTCGCTGCACAGGACTTCGCAGTGACTTTGCTTGACCGCATTTAGCCCAGAGCCAAGTCCCAAGTTTCGGAGCGCACAGGAGCAGAAGCAAGTTTGGAGCCTCTCCAAGTCGATAGATTACGCCCTTTTTACGCACACACAAATAAACAAAGGCGAAATAAGGATCAGCTGTACCTGTTGATGAAGCGTCGCCGGGTGCGGGACGCAGAGGAGCAGTCGGGTTTCTCCACTGAGAAGAAAAGTGTGAAAAAGCTGCGGGCACCGTGTCGCTCCAGTGGCCAGCAGGAGTGAAGGACCTCGGGTTTCCCTTTTTTGCCCAGCATTTGCAGCCTGTGCTGGGTTGGTGGAAAATGGGCACTCCGACCAGTTCAGTCTGTGGACTTATCTTCTCTTTGATACTCACTTGCCAGTTGGTTAGTGTAAGTAAACTCAAACCTTCTGTTTACTCTGTTTTCCACCGTCTTTACTCACACCCACAACACTGACCTACTATTTTTCTAGAGGTCACGTTGGAGTAAATCAGTGTCTTTATGTCCTATTAAAGGCAAAAATGAAGGCATGCGCTGATGCTGCTATTTCTGCTCAGTAAACAGTGTTGCCTGCTGGTACAGAGCTGCTCACATGCAGGTGGGCTGTAGGGCAGATTCCAGCACACATGGGCATATCAGTATAAGCTGTAAAGGTGCTTTTAAAAGTAATATGACAAACTAGAAGCTCGAGGTGTGTGCACAAGGGCTAAGTTTGTCCATAGAAACAAGCTATTCATAGTCTCCCTGGCCTACTCAGCCCCTAAACCTCAGACTTTGTTGGGCTACACATTGAAATGCCTGCACTGTCTCTTAGTATAGCTATAGAGTTTCCTTTATATTCAGACAATGTGATCAAATAATAGCTGGAAATACAGTAAGCAATTATTTGTGTGGTGTTACTCCTTTGGGTTCTCTCTAGCTCTAGAGCTTTTGGTTGCCTTTCTTATCAGTATTGTTACCTTCCCTATAACAGTATGTTTCTCTTGGGAAACCTGGCATCCTTCAGAATAAAAGTTGGACTTTATTTGAAAAAAGAGGTTTTACCTTGTAAAAAAAAAACAAATTTAATCTCCATGTTTATTGCCATTCTCCTCTGAGATCTACTACAGCTGGAGGACTGCACCATATTAGTAATTCTTTCCTTATTTTTGGTTTTATTCATCCAGCTTTCACTGTTATGTATGTAGGAATGCATCTAACAGTTATTTCTATTATTGATTTCTAATAATTCACTTAATCATTCAGTCAATAAAATGCCCAACATAAGGTCTTGGGGACCAGGATTATGTTTTCAAAGAGCCAACTACAAGCACCAGAATCCAAGCCTATTTAATTTATGGTGATGTCAACAGAGAAAAACAGAAGGCCATCACATCTGAGGAGCTAGAACCAGAGAATATTTTTGCTGGATAAATGAAATGAATTATTTTTAAAATTGAAACTGTTTCCGATTAACTTTCTATTGATCAACTCATCAGCTAATTGTGTTACCTCCAGGGTACTGCCCATGTACCGCTGGGTATGTATTCAAGTGTAATTCATGATATTTGTGGGTAAAAGAAGCTGCCTTTACTTTGCTATATCTGTGATATGAATCACATAGGATGACCATTGCTTTGCTGCTGAGAATAGACTCCCTCCACCCTCTAGAAGTCCTGCCTCGTCTCTCTCTTTTATGCCCTCCAATAAACAGAGCTGTCATGGTTGGGATATGTGTGACTTCTCTCTGCTGATTTGATTTGAAGAAAAGCCTTTTTGAATGATGGGACATAGTTGCAGTGATCAGCAGACATAAATCTTTTATCTGGGGGATATAGAGTATATGACCGGTGCCTGACATTTGAAAAGCTATAGTTTTCACAACTTCAAGGAATATTTAACATCCAGCTGTGAAATGCTGTTGGACGCTGTGCATTTCCTGTGGGTGACATGGTCTGTCATGTCAGCTGTGTTCAAAGCTGAGACAGCACCGTGGTACCTGAATCTTTCTAAAGCAGTGTCATCCATCCAGAGAAGCTATCCAGCCCCTAGAGGGTTGATATCATCTGTTTTGTGCTGACACTGGGAGGTAACAGGACATGGCCTCCACACTTTCACCACAGCCTTGACTGACCGCTAGGTCAACAATACCAATGTAATTGAATTATCTGGAACCACCAGCATCTGTTTCTTGCATTCTGCCTTTGAACGACAGCAGGCGCACTGTCCCTTGATTTGATTATGCACACATACTAGTGTTACTACTGGCACTTCTTTCTTCTGCTGAAATGTCCGGGTCATTTTTTTTTGCGCATCAACTTAAACAATCAAAGTCAAGAAGAACTCTCAGTGGGTAAGAGCTCTCCATCACAAAAGACTACCTGTATCCTGCTGTGAACCACCAAGTGATGATTCAAGTCAAGTACTTTTACAGCTTAATATTCAATAAAAAAGGTGTAAAAAAATGCTACTCCCAAATATATTTTTGAGCAATTCCAGTACTTTACAAGTGGAAATGGTTTGATAAGGCTGGTGGTCTTTGTTTCTGCTCGTACTTAATCATATAAAAGTGGAGGAAGCCACTGTGGGTTTTGGTGTATGACATCAGACAAACAAGAGATCCCTCCCATTATGGACTGTCACAAGTGTCCCTTGACTTCACTGGGGTTGGGGGAAGGGCGCACTGGATTCCTAGGACTCTATAATCTGCAGAGCACATGTCTGTGGTGCAAATTGTTCTCTTTCTCTGCTGTGTGTGACCCAACCCCTTCTTCACTGTGCTGAATATTATAGAGCAACAGTGTGATCTGGTGACTTGTTTAGTCTGTGTTGGGTAGTGTCTTGACTGGCTGAGGTGGCTCTTCTCTCTGTGCGGCACTTTAAGATTCCCATTCAGAGTCTGTGAGGATTCTATGGAGTTGCAAATAAGAGCAGTGCAAACACCAGCTCTACTCCACAGTTTGAACAGTAGGAAAGGTCTGCCCTCTCCAAACCCATTCACATAACTGCTCAAAGACTGGGTTCAGTAAACATCCCATTGTTGTAGTATAGCCCCAGGAGAGAGCCCATCTTGATTGATGGGACAATGGTCCTTAAGCAAACTGGGGCATATGGAGTGCAGCTCAGCAGGCATGTGCTGACTCTGCAGTGAGGTGTGACTTGGTATAGAGGTCAGAGAGGTGAACACTGTGAACCTGACTCGGTTCCTCAGTTCAGCGGGGTCCCTCATGATTTATTCACAGTCAGGATTAGCTGCCCCCAGGATGTATGCAATCAGACAAGTCATGCTGCTCTTCTCAACTTTTAACCTGACATATTCAACAACAGGCATGTGCAGTGCACTCATTTTAATCTTGGTACTCCAAGAAAAACTGTTATGTAATAAGTAAACAAGACCAACGTTTGTTGGTCATTGGCTGACCATTCTCTATTTTCTTCTCTGAGTATTCCTCTAATGTTACAATAGTTCCATTGAATGCAAATGCTGAAAATATTCCTTTTTAGGTTGTGCTGCTTTGCCCCCCTCTGGAGAAATGGGTCTGAGGCCAGTTTTGACTCAGCCCACAACTCATTCTTATTCTAGTGCCTGGCTAAAAAGATCTTATCAGTTTTACATCACTAATGATACTGCAGTGTTTCACATTAGGTACTTTCTGGTCAGCCATTTGTTTGCATTCATTTCACTGAAGTAGACAAATAAACTTTCATCCAGGTGAAAGCTAGAAGTGAACGCTGTGTCTGGATTTATTGTTGTATTGGTTACCTTGCTGTACCATAATAATGCTGTGCAGACCTTTCACAGTGATATTCATTAAAGCTACATTACACAATAAACATGTTTATTTTTATTTGTAATCTGCTTTGGAAAATGTTTGGCACTAATGTGACATATTATTTATAGTAATAGAAGCTAAACATGCTAAAAATACTGGTCCTTTACAAATCCATCTTGAATGTAATGCTTTTAAAAAAACTTTTCCTCCATTTGCCAGCTATCACATTGTTAAAGCCAGTTAAGGCATTTTTATGAGAAAAACATATTTTCTCTTAACCCCAGAGATGTGCTATGTTGCACGTTTTGAATTTAGATTGAAGAGATGCATCAGAGCTTTAAAGATGGACCTAATATAATTGGGCCTTTTCCTCACCCTCTCCTTTTGTCCACAGTCACACTTTGAATGTCTCCTCACAACGCACTGTTCTCTGTAGCTGCTGTAGTGTTGTGCTGTCATGCCCGACGTCGTGGCCAGAAGAGCCGAGTCCAAACACAGCTGCACCTCAGCTGGCACAGCAACAACGCTGTGCATGTGCTGACATGAGCACACATACTCTGAGTTCTACCTGTTGTAACCAGAGTCCCATCCACATCTCTTCACACATGAGCGTTTTTCCTTCTCTGAAGCAGTTGTCTGTGGACGGCTTTTGCTTACTGTAACTTATCGGACCCACATTTATGTGTCATCCTCAGATCAGTCTAAAACTTCTGCCAGGTGGTGGCATTCTGTAATTCGGAAGGAAATGTAAGTTTAAATGTGCTCCTTGAGGAGAAGATGCATCTTACCATCAATACTTTATGGTTACCATGCCTGTCGTTTTCACTGTACTAACGCAGGCATTCCACATAAAAACATTTTCATTCTGATCTCTTCAACATTGCTTATTAAAATGTCCTACATCATCAGTGCAGTGACTATAGGCCATCTTTTAAATTAACCGCCTGTTTTCAAGGAGCAGTGCTGGGAAATGAATGTCTTATTGAAGAGCCCATGAAGAAGACACTAAACATCTATTCGCTTCTGGACTGTGCTCAAACGTGAACCCTGTAAGCTGATCTGTTTGCAGTACAGCAAGTACTTTGAAGAATCAGTAAAATAGTATGTTCAAAGTCCATTTTGTGTCATATATAATCAGTATATTCAGAAGTTGAAAAATATACTGATAACAGACAAAATGCCCCCAGACTCCTTCTGTTTCAGCAAAACAAGTTAAAATAAATGTCACTCTTCATTCTGGTGTTACAGAGCTAGAGATAGTGAGTGTTAAATCTAACACGGGTCACTCAGCATGAAGAGGAGAACAGAAGACCGTAATAGACCGGTCCAGACTGATTTGCCCATCTTAAACAGTCTGCTTCAATCTTTTGCCTTATTAGAGATTGATTGAAATGCTAAGTTAACTATGTTCCACTTTCCCTGCTCTGCAGTTGTGTGTGCCCTATTGATTTTGCCATTGTCTTTGCCAGTGACACTGACGTGAAGTCTCTTGTGCATCCTACTTCTTGCTCACAAGCAGCTGCTGCATTGTCATGTGTGTTCTCTTGAAACTAATGGGAGCTATAGCCCTTGTCACCAAAGGCATGTTTGTGTGTTGTGTGCAGAATGGATTTTTTCATGGCCATTTAAGTTTACTAAAAAAATGCTATTATTCTTTTTTTTCTCCATTGTGTTTATAAAAAAATCTCACCCTGGTGTCTTATCAGAGCTGATGATTTAGTAGCCCCCTGCCCCACTTCCTCTTGTGATTCAGAAAGCATACAATCTTTGTAAGACTTTATTGGAACCTTAAGAAGATGCAAATTCACCTAAGCTGCTGTTAAGCTCTTAATGTTCTCAGAGGGAAATTTGCAGACTTCTGGGTGTAATGACTCACTGAAAAGTAAATGCAGGGAAAACACTTGCTTCCCCTTTCTGCTCACTTCTCTTTAATTCAGGAGCTCGCCTGCTGCTCTTTGAGGGTCTAATTAGCCAGTGACTTCACAAATTTAAGTGTTTTGTTGGTTTTCAACACCGGAGCTCATGAGCTGGAGCTGGCTATTCTGTTTTAAATAATGAAGTACAGCAAATCTAGGACAGTGAAAACTCAAAATTACTGAATATATTGTATATGAAGTTAAGATTTATATTTTACCTTCTCTTTATAAGATTTGGAGAGATTTAACACAGCACCACTAGCTAAAGTTACATTACCCAGAAGTGCAATACATTAGCCAGACGCAGTCACAGTCATTGTCCTGAAACCAGCGACTCCTTTTCCAGTGATTGTCTGTGGGGAAAAAACATGCTTTTGGGGCCAGTGTGTGTTCTCACATGACATGCAGTGGAAGTTGTAGTAGTGCAGTTTGACCACTTCACTAAAATGCTACACAGCTCACCTCTGTTCCTGAGGGCTTGGTCGATACTCAATGAGCAGCAGGATTGAGTTGTAGGTCCCCCTAATTCTGGAGGCGCTCACAGCCTAATATACTTTGGATACACAAGTAAAACGCAGACAAATAAACTTGAGGTGTAAAAATACATGACGGGATTACATGTGTATAATGCAAGTAAAGTGAGAGCTGTATTTATTAAAATAGGACTATCTATGCTGTCAGACACAAATGAGGCAGATGACTGAAAAATACTTTTGTTTTAAAATGAGTCAGATGGAAATTAGCCAAAGACAGCTTTTTCAGCGGATTCATTGAGCTAATGTTAGCTTAGAGAGCTGATAATATCTGCCAGTGGCAGTGATTTCAGCCAGTACACTCGATGGAAACTGGCTAAAAATGGCAAGCCAGCTTTTATTAACTTCTGACTGGAATCCATATCTATTGTTATTATTCATCCATCTATACTGCTTATTCCTAAATAGGAATATGGGGGGCTGGCATTGGGTGACAGGTGGGGTCCACCCTGAACAGGTGACCACTCAACCTAAGCTGCATGTCTTTGGGAGGAAGCCGGAGCACCAGGACAAGGGAGAACATATAGACGCCACACAGAAAGGCCCCGGCCCGGCCAGGGCTCAAACTTGAAACCTTCTTTCTGTGTGGTGACAGCGCTAACCCTCATTTTAAATGTCACACTGGAAAACATGGTAGTCATAGCAACACCATAGGCAGCACCTAGCTAACAGTAAACTGTGGTATAATAAGCCCTTGATAACTTTGGTTCGAGTACCGTTACTAATTTGTATGTAGTATTGCAATAGATAAACTACAAAATGTCAGCCTTTCAAGCCACTGTTAAAGTATCTCATCTGGTTTACTGAAGTGTTCTCACATGCTGGGCCTTCACTGTGGCCCTTGATCACTGAGGCTGCAGAGGCCCTTGGGGGAGAGAGGAGGAGAGCCGCACCAGTCTGGGCTGTGTTATCATGTCAGCTGCCATCCCACGAGACATAACATCTTTTTCTCTTTCTTATACACACACCTACACACTTCTTGTTCTCAGAGGAATATTGTCTCTGTCAGTTCCTCTTTCTGCTCACTCTAGCTATGAACTTTTTCTGTTGATCTGAATCCTTACACACTGTACACCAGCTTTTATATCATAGTTGCTGTAGAGAACTCATTTCAACCCGCCTGGCCACCTTTTGCCTTAGTTACAAGGGCGGCAATTTGGACAAGTGATTTCCTCCATGTCTTCAGACATTTCTGAAAGCAAATGGGTTTGTGGTTCAGAGGTCGCCGGCAGCCCATTGTTTTGATGTGGTGGCTTGTAATGGTCTAAATCATTTGTTCCTTGCTGGTTCACTATCCTGTTGGGAAAATGAAACATGGAATTATCTACTGGACGAGTGAACCCCACTTCCCCCTGAAGAAACGTTTATTCAGGCTTTCCTGTGCACAGTTAAGATTTGCCCTATATTCTGAAGGAAATAACCCAGTGCATTGTTTTTCCTTCCCTCATACCCTTTTTTCTACTTCAGTATATTTTCCCTCTAGAGTATATTAGATAGACCTTTATTGTCATTGTGTTACACACAACAAAAATATATATATATATTATAAAAATCCTGACTCATTCTTGTTTATATACATTCATACTGTATCTCTACAAGTGAGCCTCTAAACCTTTAGCATTTTAATCATGTAAAAATACAGAGGCTTTTGTCCCAGGCTTTTGTGTTTGGCACACCAGTTATTTCATTTGGAGTGTCCTTCAGCTGGTCACAGTATGTAGCTGCAAAGCTGTACAGACGTTTTTATAACTAGAACTAAGGATTAATGAATTCCCCTGGATCTAATTATGCTGAAGCTCATTTTTTCTCTCAGCTAGAATATGATATTTGAATTAGAAATGCTTGGTTGGAAGTACTTTCCATCTAGGTTTGCTGCTTTTAAAGATGCATGTTCCATGCCATGAGCAAAGTTGTGTTGTAATGGAAAAAAGCCTTTGATTTAGACACACACACACTCATTCACATACTTTATTCTGAATGAAAAGTAAATAGTACTCATAGCCATCTGTTGATAAAATTCTCCAATTGCAAATCTTTAGCTGCATCAGACGTTCATATTATACCAAATCAAATGATATAGTATGAAATTTTGTAAGTGAATGTTTTCTAAGGCCTGCCTCCCTTTGTTAATGTCAGCTGGTCATGCTCTGTGCACACACCACACAGAGGCCAAAAAGATTCACCACATGAAATTCAAAGGCAGGCTTCTCATTTTTAACAGTGGTGAAGTGGTTAGCGCTGTTGCCTCACAGCCGAAAGGTTCCGGGTTTGAGCCCCGGCCAACCCGTGGCCTTTCTGTGTGGGGTCTGCATGTTCTCCCTGTGACTGCATGGGTTTTCTCCGGGTACTCCAGCTCCCTCCCAAAGTCTCTTATTTGCGTGTAGGACCAAATGTGAGTGAACAGTCAGTTGCACTGGATGTTTGTGTTCTTTTTGTTGAAGAGTTTGATGTGTCTTACAGCGGCAATATCTTGACTACAGTCTTTCTACCAAGGAATAAATGGTTTTGGGGGTTAATAAAGTACTCTATGTATAATAACATACTCAGTCTATCTTTATGGTGCTGGAAATCATCACCACTGAGTATTCAGGTGTGTTTCAAATACACTTCTCTTGAAGCTGCTCCAGAGAGTCTGAGCGAAGAATTTTAGATTTTCTCTTTGTTCATGTAGAGTATTTCCAACTAAATACAAAGAGAGTGAGATGCTGACTAAAGTAGCTCCGTGTCCAGCATGTGCCCAGTGGCTTGACAGTGTGCCAGTCTACCCAGTCCCTAGTAGGCCTATTGAAGATGAAGTTTGGCCCTGTAAATCTGGTTGGTAAAGCAAGGGGAATGTCTGTGGGTGTAGCAGTTATGGTTTGATCAGAGATGGCACCTACCGATGAGGAAATCTGTTGGAAAATACTCTTTTGAAACCAACTTAAAGTTCACCACTCTGTGTCTGTCACATCAGTATTTAACTTGTGTGGATTGTGAATCCACCTGCTTTCTTATTTGAGTCATACAGTTTATAGTAAGTAGCTGGTGACTACCAGCTGTGCCTGTACAAAACCACGTTAATTAGGAGCACGTTATGGGAACAGCAGCTGTTCAGCAGATGTTTTTTAAATCAGTGCACAGCTGTTGTGATATTTCATTAAAGTTGACAACTCAATTTTACATTTTTTTTTTTTGATCTTTTTTTAAATAAGCATGTGACACATTTACTGGGTTTTCCGATCTAAACTACAGATCTTTGTTGCCCTTGGTGGTCTCTTCATAGACGAGAGACAGTAAAGGTCTCACTTTTTTGTTTGTCATCATGCAGGCAGCACCTCCAGCCAGTTCAGGCAACTACTGCTTTAAAAAGGGGCAATTAAACGGTTCTGTCAGCTATACCAGGATGAAAAGGCTTCTCTGAACCTGCTGAGGCTCTATTATGACCCCGTCATGGGTACAAGGGGTGGAGATGAGGGCACACCACAACAAAAATTTGGCTCAAACACCAGAGTGCAGTCAGATTCTCTGGCACAGACATCACTCTTGCCTCTGGGCATGTGGTTAATTTTAGTGTGTACTTCATCATCGGGGCTTTCTCAGTGCAGGGATAATGGAAAAGAGGAGTTGAGAGAGATAAGAGAAGAAGAAAAGCAGCTGTTTTTCGTACCTATTGTTATTGTTTATACAACAGTCTGGCCAGTCAGGCGGAGGTCGGCGTGGGTGTTGTGTTTCTGACCATAATTAGTTATAAGGCATTGCGTGCATTGTCAGTCCTGGCTTGTCCTGCCGTCATTCAACCCCTTAGGCAGGAATACTTGGAATTAATCTGAGGAATGAGGGTTTACTGCCATAAACACCTTAAGTATCACAAAAGAAATGATAATGTAATGTCTTTACATTACTTTACCTTTTAAAAAGCCATTATGTTATTGTGCATTGTCTGAGACAGCGTGGTTTTAAAGGAAAGAACTGTCAGGAAGGTCAGAAGGTGTGATGAAACTTCAGTGGTGAAAGCGGAGTCTTAACGTATCCTCCTTCTGCTCTTTTGTCTTGAAATGTCATGAACTGGCCTGTGTTGGCTTTTTCCATCAGCACAGTGATGAGCACCGCATAGAGCAGACTGCAGTTAGTTTCATTGCCTTGTCTCATATACCTGACGGGGTCACTTTGCTGATTAGCCACCGGAGCTTGGTGTATTTTCACAGGGACACATGGGGCTCCTTGCCTATAATTTCCTGTTACAATAGAAGGAAGATCCCTCACATCTGCTTCCAATGAATAGGCAGGTTAGTCCTCCTGCTTTCTTGTATTACTGCATAAACTCCTGGCAAACAGATGTCTTTGTAGGTGTGAGCACACCTTCAAATTAAGGCCTGTTGTTGAATTATGAGGGCAGCTGAAATTCATCTGTCAACTGTCAAGAGGAGGATAACTCCCAGTCTTTATTTACGGTTGTCAGATGTCAGCTCCTGGGTTTGCTGTGTCATTGATTCAAAGCTAAACGCAACCTTCTAAGTTTCTATTTCTCTTAAATGTAGTGTTATTAATGTGATTCACTATGTAGCCCCTGCAGCATTTGTTTAAAGCTGTTCAGAAAGAACTAAATCAAGTATTAGGAAGCTTTTCTGCATGGTGCATGCATAGTAAAGAGGTTTGTGATAGGAAGGCAGACCATGTGGAAGGTGGTGCTCCACGCTGAAAGCAAAATCAGGTAGAATAAAGTATTCAAGAACACACTATATCCTTTAATACCACAAGTTAATATTATGTCATAAATGTTAAAATGTGTTATCAGTTAAACGCATGGAATACAGCCTGTTCAGTCAGCTCACCATTTTAACCCCTGACTTTTATGCCCTGCTCCTGACCAATAGGAGCGTTTTGCAGAGCACAGGACCAGGATCGTTAAAAAGCTTCTGCTTCCAAGATAAACAACTGCAATGAATGGCCTCAATATTGGTTTATGGTTCCAGTTAGCCCAGTGCTGGGGTTATTACTCAGTAGTCCAGACACAGACACTCAGTATTACCCCAGGTGTTTCTGTTTCACTCACTTTGAGTAAGAAAAATAGTTTAATTGTAACCTAGGTCTTATTTTTGTATTTTTAATCATCATTGTTCAAAAATGACTATTCCAAAAACAGTGATAAACATTACTGTAGTGATGCACAATATTCTGGAGCAGCACACCAACCAGTACTACTTCAATGAAACTTGAGTAATATTGAGTAATATTACCTCACACAAACTAATGAACATAATATATGTAAAATGTTTGTACCACCAAGCGAAGCCAATGCAAAGCCATTGAAATGAACTGAATTAGCTAAAACCTTTGCCAGTTAAATACAGGTGTGATCAGGCTCCTATAATGAAGCGTGACCCAGGTCATGAGGCAGATTTAAAACTTTAAATTCACTAATATAATCATGTGACTATCTGCAAAGCAGTGGCTTATTGCAGTCAACAGGCTGTTCCATGTTTCTTCACCTTTGTTTTCATTTCCAAAAACTGTGGGTACTATTAGATTCTATCATTGTCTGGGGACTGTCATGATCCTACCCCTCCCTGCCCCCAGTTCACCCAGACTCCTGGTATGTCACCTCATCACGCACAATGGTTTCACCTGTGCCTTAATCCTGCACACCTGTTCTCCATAGTATATAGCAGCTCCTCACTCTGTTCCAGATTGTTCTATGCCCCGTCTAGACTTTCCAGCATTTCCCATTCTTGTGCCTGACCACCCGGATATCGACACCCAGCCTGTTTTACCGACCTGTGAGTTTGCCGCTTCCCTCTTGTCTGTCTGCTCTGCTGATACCGACATCCTGCCTGTTAAACCGACCTACGATTCTGCCTTGCCTACCCTGCTGCCTTGCTGGAGATCACGACCTTGGACCGAACTGACCCTGCTCCCTGCCTTATCCCTTAAAGACTGTTACTGTTCCTGCCGTTGTCAGCGAGACATTAAAATCAGTTCTACTGTCACCACATGCTGGCTCTTTAATAGGGTTCACACACCTACCTCCTCAGGAACTGCACACTCCAGATTCCTGACAGGGACCTGATTAATACTCGTCTAATCAATAGTGTGGCCATGCCCTCCCTGTGCACATCATCTGGTCCTACATGTCACCGCATCTCCACATCTGTAGTTAGAATGAATGTTTTGAATGTTTAGTTTGCATTGCTTTGTTTATTGTTTCTTTACCACAGTGATATTCAGTCACCTGTGGATCAGTAACTTCTGGATAAATGAATGATGATGTGCCACATTTGTTGGCATACTGTAAACTCAATGACCCAGCCTGTTTTGCCTGTTTGCACTGTAGTGAATGCTGTGTTTACATTTACCTGTTGTTCTGCTCTGAACATGCAGGCAGTTTATTTTTGGCACTATGATAAGTGAAGCAAAGGAAGGGTTTAATTTAGTGTAGGGGCTCATCTGGCTCTCAGTGTATAAGATCCAGCAGGCGTGGTCCTGTCCGGGGGAATTCCTTCCCCTAAGTTCATTAGGGAAAACTGAAGGCTTACTGAAATGTTGTTTATCACACTCTGTGGACTCCCCAGCTGAGCCTAAAGTATTTCCTTTTTTCGCCTCCTGTTTACAGCTTCTAGTTCTGAGATAATGCATTGTTGCTTGTTGTCTGGGGAGCATTGAAACCAGATGTGCTTTAAATGTGCATATTTATTAACCTATGTTATGAATCAGCTTTTTTATCAGCCTGAGAATCATCACAGCTGAAGCCATATCACAACCTGCTATTCAGACTGGTGAATGATCCCCACAGGGAAACAGTCTAGACAGGGAGATTCAGGTCTGGGTGAGTTAATACACTGTAGGTTATCCTGTCAATACAATGAGTAATGAGTACATACAGAATGTCTTAGCTTTTAAGCATGACTCATGCTAAAATGTTTTATCTAAAGTTAAACAGGATAGGTAGTGTTAGTGAAACCCATTCAAAGCAGTTATATGTTGTAATATGTATTCATTCAGCCTCTGCATTTAGACGGGACTATAGAGATGTAGGTGTAAATTAAAAATACCTGTGATAATGTTGTGGTAATGATAAGATATTGTGCTGTGACGTCAGGCCCGTAAAAGCTCTGAATGAAAACCCCGAGGCAGCTCAAGAGGCTCATGTAAAGATCCTTGTTGACCTTGGACAAAATGAATGATGGGACTACTTTTTATCTCCCATCCAACAGCTTTCCCCCAACTTTTATGCATAATCATATCTTCATCCTGCACTCTCTCTGTTTGCTTATCCAGAAGTCCTGTTTGAGACTGACTTTGGTTTTTGGCTGGCTTGAATTTCCATACGTGTTTTCTAAAGCTGGAAGCACTGTATGAGAAGAGTATAAGAAACTTCTTGTTTAAACAACAGCTGCCAGAACTTCTTCAAAGTTTAAGCCCAATGATTTTTCCTCATACTTTCTTCACATTAACCTGGGAACGACTGGCTGCTTCTGTCCTGACAAACTAGTATGGAATTCAGAATGTACTTTTATGGGTTTACAAACATTTACATAAAATACAGAAAAGATTAAATTAAAACATAAGCCTAATGGGCTGGGCACTTGTTACCCTACTGGTCAACTAATCCCATTATCAGGGTTGAGGTTTTCTAACTGACCAAACAAAAGTCCAACCTTCAAATTGCTCGGACTCCCCAGATCATTCTCCTTGAACCAGCCTCCAGGTGGTAATCTGGTTCTTTTAAAGTGTGCTGCCCCTTAATTCTTTGTCAAGAGTGACAGGGGGAATTTGAGTCAAGGGTGAGAACAAATTAGAATGAAAGCATTTTAGAATCAGAATCAGCTTTATTGGCCAGGTGTTTTTGACACATGGGGAGTTTGACTCTAGTACAGTGGCTCTCAATGTGCATGTACAATGTTCTTTCATAAAGCAACAAGTAGACAAGTGAAGAAGATAAGACTAAGAGAACAAAAACAAATAAACAAACAAAAAGAAAGAAAGAGAATGTGCATTAGGAAAATAAAAATAAAGTACTTATAAATGGTGGGATCCCTTCTCACATGCTAAACCAAATGATTGGCTTCAGGAATGTTCACATTTCTCTGCTTTGGCTCACTGGCTTTTTGGAGGTGGTTAAGATTTGCCTTGATCCTTGGATGGGGGGGGGGAATAAATGGCTTCCTTCACCAAACACAGAAGACAACTTGCTGGAAAGTCCCATGTTAGGGGGAAGCTTAAGGTCACATCTCTCTGCTAGCCAGAGGGGGGTGGCTTTGCTTCAAAACATTCAGGACTTTTTGGTCATTAAAAACTGGATGCTGCCAAGACAAAATAGCTAAATCACTTTATTCCAAAACACGAGGTGAATGTTTTTATTGTTTGGGAGTTTACCAATTTGATCTTGAGTGCATTCTTGTGTGCTGTATAGATGTGGGTGTGCCAGGATGCTGAGCGACGGCTTCCTGTGCCTCGTACCACTCAGATCATTTCGTTCAGTGTTTATTGGATCTTGTCCAAGCCTAACCTCCAATGTGGAGATGAGAGGACTGCCAACCACAGCGGCAGACTGAACCTTTCAGAGGATAGACCTGAAAAAAATGATGAGTTTTATGATTTTTACATCGGTGAGAACCTCATACAAAAGCATCCTTGAAATACAAAAGCAAATATAATTCAGGTTACTGCACACAGCCATTAAACACACGACTGGTGTGAACAGTAATAGCGTGAAGCTCTGACGAATGTGCAGTGATTTACCAAGTCTTTTAATGTGGCAGGTGATAAGTTACTTGAGTTTTGTTAAAGAATCTGTTAAAATTAAAATGGTAAGACATTTGTCTGAAGTGGCATAGAGGTCTGGAGATGTCTCCTCACAGGACCTTACCCACTCTGGCCGTGGGGCCTCAGATGGAGGGTGTAATGATACCTGCAGCTCGGCATCTCCTGAAGTATTTTTATCTCCCCCTTGGATTCCACCTCTGTTCCCTTCAGAGCGCTTCTGTTTTGCATTGGTGGTTCAGTGGTAGAATTCTTGCCTGAATTCTTGTTCGATTCCTAACCAATGCAAAATCAATCGGGGGGCAACTGTGGTTCAGTTGGTAGAGCAGTCGTCTTCCAACTGGAGGGTCAGAGGTTCAAATCCCAGTGGTCCACATGTCAAAGTGTCCTTCTTGGGCAAGACACTGAACCCCCCCCCCGCTGCCCCCAATGGTTACAGCCATCGGTTGAGTTGGCGCCACAGATGGCTGGCTCGGTTCTGTACCGGAAACAAATTCCTTGTGTGTAACATACTTGGCCAATAAAGGCTTATCCTTGCTGGGCATCTGTGGTTCAGGAGGTAGAGAGGTCATCTACCAACCGGAAGGTTACAGGGTCGATTTGTGGTGTCTGCAGTCCACATGTTGAAGTGTCCTTGAGCAAGAGCATGACACTGACCCCCGATGGCCAGAGCAGTGTCCTGCAGCACTGCCATTGGTGTGAGCTGGTGCTGCAGATGGCTGCCTCGGTTCTGCACTGGAGACAAATTCTTTGTGTGTATAACATATTTGGCCAAATAAAGTGATTATTGTTATTCCATGGAAGCTATGTTGGCAGTGAACCGTGACATACTGTAGATTTCTAAAAGTCACCTGCCTCACTACTACTACTACTTCATTTTCATAGATGCGTTAAATCAGTTGGATCAGGAGCACACTTCAGCCTTTAAGGAAATTGGATGTGTTGTCAAGCATACACACAACTTTCTATAATCAAAATGAGAGCACAGTTTTGTATCGGGGTGATGTAAACCAGGAGCAGCTGTTGAATTGCTGAAATGGAACAGACGGTATAGCCTTCGCCAGAGCTCCCAACAGACATCAGCAGGATGCTGTTCCCGGTCTTATTTAGAACCAATTCCAAAAATACAAGCACAAATGACTTGGAAAATATGCTGGCATTTGGAACAGCCATGGCAAATTTATAGATGGCTTTGTATTTGTTGATGTGGAATTTTGTTTATGCCGTTGTTCTAAGTGATAAACCAACACGCTCAAACCCACATTTTAATCATGATAGGAAAAATAAAACTTTGCATTGTGTGTCACTTTGCTCCTTAGTAGAGATGGTAGTCACATGATCGAGCTGTATGCATTCAGACTTTTTCTTCACTCTCCAGTTTTTTCCCTCCTTTGTCAAATGGTGGTTGGTGATTTGTCTTTTGTTAGAAGCTCCTTTGTATGTTATTTGGGGTACAAACCTTCTTTTTGTTGCATTTCATTATGTTGTACAGCTTAGCTGTGCTCGGTTGTAGCGCCGGTTGCACACTGAGGAAGGATGACTGCCTGAAATGTCCATGCAATGCATTCAACATTCAGAGTTCTGTCCTGCTTTTGATCATTTTGATCAATTTGTCATTATTCTGTCAGAACATACTGCGTGTGGCAACAGCTGAGGGTCAAAAGGGCACTAAGCTGAGGCTTATACAGTATGTCTGGTCCCTTTTAAAGGATGTGGATAGTTTCTAGCCCTATCTGCTGTAAATTGTAGGAGTCAGTTGATGTGGATAGTCATTTACTTGACTCTTTGATTCTGTCAAGTTTACTACCTGAGTTGTTTTGTGCATAATTAGAAAGCAGGAGCAAGAATTTTTAGAATAAAAAAAAACTATAGCAGCGGTGAACAATGTTGTTTATGCCTGAAGACATAAAAGAGTTCTTCATCATTTTCCTG
>NW_018128251.1:49509-73486 GCF_001952655.1 Monopterus albus | reverse complement strand
GTATTAAATAGGTTTCAGATTTCCTTTTAATCCTTGGCTTGCGGCACCTAGGCCATGATACTCAAATGGATAATTTTTGATCTGGTTATTTGAGATTGTTAAAGATTAGGGAACCCTTTCCTGCTTGTCTGTGTGGGCTGTGATTAAAGCTGATCTTTTCTTGTTGCCTGTGGTTATTTTATGCTGTTTAGAAACCAGATCTGATTTCTCTCACACTTTTCTCTTGTCTACTCCACTTACAACATTCCCATGATGCACAGGTTAGCAAGAACAGCTGCTGGGTAATTTCCAATGGGGATGATAGAGGGGGCTATTGAAAGATAAGGATAACCTTCTTTTCCTCCTCCCTTTGATGATTTTGTCAACATCAGACTCCAGAGTGTTGTTTGCATTTCAGTGCAGAACATCTGGAGAGGAGAACAGCTATCTTTTCTCCTGCAGCCCTATTATGTTTATATTGATGGCAAATACAGCTGAGAGAGTATTTTTGTTCTCACAGCCCATCACTTCTGTGGACTTGATTTTTTTCACTCTTGGCAGAGCTAACAGAGAGTACTCTTGAAAAAGTTGTGGGAAAAGGGAAAACGACTTTGATGTGCAGATGGCGTCCAACAAAGAGTTCTGTTCTGTTAACAGCAGGTTTTGTTGTGATGTTATAAGCTCAAAGTGCATTTTGGGTTGCCAAACAAAGACTGTTCAAAACTCATGGTTTGAGGTGCTCAACATGTTAGAACTGCTTTGCGTTCCAGCAGTTTCACCATGGTACCCTGCCAAATCCCTGTTAATTATGAGATTGCCATCCCACATACTGTAGCATAACCTTGGGAACTGGTGAAAATTGGCTTTACCAACATGAAATTACTCCCTCTGGCCTGGTGGCTTTTCTGTTCCCACAAAGTCAGCTCATGAACAGCCTGTTATTGTAAAGGAGGCATAGTTTTCATATCTGCACCTTGGTGGAAAGATTTACATCCAGTAAGTTGTTACTCCCAAGGTCCAGTTTGTTCCAGAAGTGGCTGGATTAGCTGCTACTTAGCCTACTTTTCCCACACAGTGTAATGATGAACTAATCGAGTGTGATACACAGGGGGGAAATGGGTTGACAGACTGAGCTAGTTCTGGCTTGTGATTATGTGGGACAATATGAGCATGGCCAAGGCAACAGGTGGTGTCAGATTAGCTGGTCCTGAGGCAAAAAGAACCAGAGAAAAAGAGAGAGGGGTAAACCTAACACTGCTGCTGCCACTGGTGTAAGGAAACCAGAGCTTAATCATAGAGCCACCAAGCAGCTGCTGCTACTTCCTGTGTGAAGCTGAACTGACTCGCAAATCAACTTAGAAGAATCTGTCATTAAAAAATACTGCATTTGATTTATGTGATGGGGGAGCAGCTGGGTAGGATGAGAGACATGACACAGTCACGTAGCCAGTTTGTAATGTGGTCATAAACAAGTTTCTTGCCATGCCTTAAATTTGTCTGATGATTCTGGTGCCGGCTCTTAACGACAGAAGTTCATGATTCTTGTCATGTCTCCAGTTTAGTATTTTTGTTGGCATCTTCATTGTAAATGACAGTTTTTCTTCCAGTTTTGCTCTGGTCACATGATAGAACATCATCAACATGTCCACTAGCTCCACATGAATTCTCTGGACGGCACACGACTGTTTTTTCACATGGGCTCACTCCGGCTCACTTGGACATTGCGTGGACACTGTACTAGGTAGCTGGCAGTGTAAAGTCTGCTTAAAGTCTGGGTGGACATTTCAGGGTTCCAGTGTACGTCTGAAAGGGGCTTTAGTTATGTTACATTAAAATACACGAGACTAGTTTCAGACATACAGTACTGTAGTTTGTGCAGTACATTTTGGAAAAAACTTGATTATACTTGTGTTTTATGATTTCACTTGAAGTAATGTTTATGAGTATTGCCTACATGTCATGGGCGGCAAAGCGGAACAGTGTTTAATACTGTTGCTGCACAGCAAGAAGGTTCTGGGTTCAAGTCCCGGTCAACCCAGGGCCTTTCTGTGCGGAGTCTGCATGTTCTCCTTGTGACGGCGTGGGTTCTCTTCGGGTACTCCGGCTTCCTCCCAAGTCCAAAGACATGCAGCTTAGGTTGACTGGTGACTCTAAATTGCCCGTAGGAGTGAGTGTGTGTGGTTGTTTGTCTACATGTCAGCCCGGTGATAGACTGGTGACCTGTCCAGGGTGGGCCTCGCTTTTCGCCCAATGTCAGCTGGGATTGGCTCCAGCCCTCCTGCGGCCCCGTTCAGGAACTCTTGGTGCTCTTATTGTGAGAAAAATATCCCTGTGAAAATGTATACTTTAATGGGCAAAACAAGCCAGGGCTATAATGTTTAACTTGGAGCAAATGAAAAAGAGGTAGCAGAATGATCAGATTCTGTCTCATCTGAACTGCATGTCACCACAAACATAGACACTGTGAGCGTAATTTGTAGGGTCTATAAGTAGTGCGTGCTTCCGGTAATATTTCTGAGAGAATGACCTGCCCAGGAAGACTGAGGGGCCAGCTCCAGTTCCCCCAGACGACAGCTGACAGACGAGGCACTGAGACTAGTGGCAGCTTGGAGGAGAAGAGCAGCCCCCCCAGGTTATTTATAGCAGAGAGAGGCCATTTGAAAATGCTGCTGTGTCACCTGATGTCTGCCTTCTGTCCACTAGAAAAGACATCAAGGATGTGAAGTGCCGACATTGCAAAACAGCAGCAACACATTAGGACAAAGATCACTTGAGCTTCAGCTGCAGTAAACTGATGCATAGGAACTGTGGTGGATGTCCTTCTACAAGCTATTTATTTTTTTAAAAGGGTGTTAAACACACAGTAACAACAGTACTGAAGCAAAACCCACTAGACACATAACTTCACACTCAGTTGTTAGTATAGTTCACCAAACATGCTAAACATACACAAAAAGGTATTTGCAAATGACATACAGATCCATACATCCACTATCTATAGCGCTTATTAACTGAACAGGGTTGTCGGGGGGCTGGAGCCAATCCCAGCTGACACTGGGCGAGAGGCGGGGGCCCCCCTGGACAGGTCGCCAGTCGGTCACAGGGCTGACATGTAGACAAACAACCACACACACTCACTCCTAGGGGCAATTTAGAGTCACCAGTCAACCTAAGCTGCATGTCTTTGGACTTAGGAGGAAGCCGGAGCACCCGGAGAGAACCCACGCAGGCACAGGGAGAACATGCAGACTCCGCACAGAAAGGCCCTGGGTTGGCCTGGTTCTTGCTGTGAGGCAGAGGCGCTCACCACCGTGCTGCTATGCTGCCCTCCTATAAAAAAGGACAGTAGTCCTACTGCAAAGATTTTGGCTGTTTTTTATAATTACAAATTGTTTTATAATTGTGAGCCCAGCAGATTTAAATGCTGCAGTATTAGATAGGTGGATTACTCTTTGAACATCTTCTTTGAAATCACTAAGTTGACTCCACAGAGAGACAAAGATACTGCCGCTCGG
Organism: Monopterus albus; assembly: GCF_001952655.1. Classification (NCBI taxonomy): domain Eukaryota; kingdom Metazoa; phylum Chordata; class Actinopteri; order Synbranchiformes; family Synbranchidae; genus Monopterus; species Monopterus albus. The sequence continues at coordinate 69,992 of NW_018128251.1, read as the reverse complement.
TATATTTAATGGCACAGTCCTTGTTACATAGCACTCAGCTGCATCACCTTACAATAGTGGAATATGTTTGATAAAGGCATTACACACATGGAGACAATACAGGGTTCCAGTGTCTGTTTCCAGTTGGAGACCAAGCTTATTGTAAAATGCATGGCATGGCTGCTGTGTGGGAAAGAGAATGAATGACCTGGGGGAAGATGGCTAGGCTGGAACTCCAAGCATGTGTTCAAACATGCAGACTTATCCTGCAGTTTTTGCTCCCTGGCTCCATTCCCTCTTTTCTACAAGACCTTTTTTTTTCAAGAAACTCCACCATGTACTGCATCCACAGTATTAGTCATGGAACACTTTGAGAAAAAAATTAGTGCACATTGTCACAGAACATTTCTCAGTTGAATGAAGAGGCTCCTTCCACTTTCTTTCCATCCAAACACTTTGGATTAAACCCTGCAGAAATGTCAAAGGGCTGCAGAGAGCACAAGGGCCTCACTCATTGGCCCGTTATGCAGCAGGGGCCCAGGCAAAGGATTGGCATCAGAAGTGGCAGTGTGTTAGTCCACCCACTACTCCAAGCAAGGGCTAAACATAGGAAACTCTGTCTCTGTCATACAAAACATTGCCAGATTGTTGCTGTCAAAAATCTCGAGATGTCTGTGTGCTTTATACCTTCAGGTGTGTGGAAAAGGAACATTTCTCCTGGGCTTATCCTTCTTCTCGTTCATCACTCTCTCACAACACGAGGCCAAATGCAAACCCCCCTTAAGATCAACATTTGTGTGGTAGAGCTGTAAAATATTTGTTTCTTCAAAAATGAGCGATACATACAATATAATCAAGTATATTCTTACACCTTTACTTTGGTGTGAGGCTTTGGGCATCCAAATCTCTGTGTGTGCATGTGTGCACGTAAGTTATTTTTACATAACCTGACTTAATGCAACCCTGCAAAAACTCTTGCATCTAGTCCACATACAGCAGCAAGTTGGAAACAAATCGCCGTCTTTGTTGGTGTGATACAGGAAACACCAGCATTTGAGATTAAAAAGTTAAAGAACTCCCACAGTATCCCTCACAAAGCCCTTCTGCATGTGCACTGTGGGCAGCTTGGTAGACAATTTGCTCTTTTACCAGCGAGCACCAGTTAAGGAGCATTAAAGCACAGGAGCAATGATTAATATGGGAAAGCCACATTAGTTACCACAGCATTATCTCAGTATCACGGTTATGATACTAAAAATCCCATGAAAACATGTTTATCCCACTGAGTCAGATAACAGATGTCTCAAACATTTGTTTTTGTGATCACATGTAGAAGCTGTTGTGAATCAGGGAGCTTTAAGTGGCTTTAATCCGTTTCTTATCTGTCTGTGGAAACAAAGAAGCATGAACATTTGATTGGCTATTAATGGCTAATGAGTGAAATAAGTGGGCTTGCCGTGTAAATATTCATGTTGAAAAGCAAGCATTTGTTTGGAAGTGGAGATGACTGCAGGTCTCCATCTGCAAGATGTAACAGCGGCCAGTGGTGGTACTCTCTGAAAGGATCTTAGCTCAGTTATTTCAGTCTCACCAGTCCTTTTCCAGGAAGTTCAGCTTCTGTCTGAGCATTTATCAACTGTTCACAGACCAAAATGCTGTTCTTTTCCCTGGTCCCATTAAACAACAGCTGGGCAAACTTAAGGCCTGTCTTCAGGCTTCTGTTTAGTGTCACCTGTCACTCATTATCAGTGGATTGTATTGTTCCCCTTTCCTACCACTACTTTGTCCGACAAAGCAAACATTGTGTATTGTGAGCACAGTAAGTCATAAGTAAACAGTGGAACGGCCACGGGCACAATCACTGTGTTACATCAGTCTGTTACCAGACAAGTGCCAGTGGTTTCCATAACCAAAGAAGAAGCAATCCGTGTTCGGGGTTGTTTACACTTGTATTTTGTGCTGTCCACTTGTGATCTGATCACCCAGGATGCATTTTAAAACCAATTTTAAATGGGGTCTATGTGTGTGTCCCATGATGTGTGTTTGATATTTATATGTATGTACGTGTGCATGCTCTCCTCTTTCAATATACCTGGTTGTGATGTGTCCCAGTGGAAATTGCAGTTAAGTTTTAAAAGCGGAGAGAGGTTCTGAGGCCGATGTCCTCTGGTGGGGCAGAGTTCAAGAATTGCGCAGTTAGTGAAGACCTTTATCTCGAGGGAGAGATCATTTAAAAGCAGCAGATGTCTCAACTCCTAGACTGAGAGTAAAGGTGACAGTAGCTTTTTGAACTAGAAAGCAGTAGTATAGTGAGAAAGCACATTCATATCTTCCTAGCTCTGCCTAAAACAAGGCCAGGTTGACATTCTCAAGCAGGTGAAGTTTAACATGTCAGCTTTAAGATCAGGTGCAAATACGAACTCATCTTTCATGAGGCTGTCTTTACATTTGTGGAAGTTTTTGCCCAGTCGATATCCAGCGTGTCCAAATGATACCCCATCCCAAAGGAGTGGGAAGCTGGAGATTATCACACCAATGGTTATCTGGTTGGCACCACTGAAAGGAATTTGGTTAGTCAGCGGTTTCTTTTTGAAAATAGCCGGGGATTGTTGTGGTAAGGATGTTCAGTCAAGGGAGAGAGGATTTGGGGGGATAGATCGAGTTATTTATTAGCTGAGGCATTTAAATGGAAAAACTACCATGACAGAGTTGGGTGGAAATAGTAACTGGCGGGCCATGAAAGGGGAAATGCCAGGGGTGGCATCGTGCCATAGTCGTATTTAAATGGCTGGATGATGAGATGATGAGACCAGAGATAACAAACCCACGCTGTGCTCCACTTGGGTGGGCACAGTGAGCTTTATCCAGATCATCAGATATGAGAGCGGGCTAAGTTTTATGTCTCTTCACTGACACCCATTATTGCTCTAACAGATGTACTACAAGAGGAGGCAGCTCTGTCTTTGAGTGACTTAGTGGTTTTGTTGAGGATTGCCTGTAGAGAGATGTGATGTCTATTACTTACAGAGCTTATATTGTCACTGCTTGTAAATTGGCCCCACCTGCCACCTAAACAAGGATATAAGAAACATTTTTTGCAAGTAGTTATTTCAAAGTCTGAAACAGCAGCTGCCCGATTGAAGAGGTGCCGTTCTTTTGTACAGGGAGAGTAAAACAAAGAAAGAGCTAAAACCAGGGTTAACATCAGTTTGGCTTTTTGAGATGGAGAGAGTTCAAAGCAGTCAAAGGAGCCAGATTTGATTAAGGTTTTGGTAACATTAGCGACTTAGCATGGTTATGATTTTACCTTTGTACTGAATTCAAGTCGTTCAAACTTAATGTAATGCTAGTGCTTTGTGTCACATTAGCAGTAACCAGTGTTCTACTGGACTGTCAAATACTCATGTCAGCAAAAACCAGCTTCGAACTGGAGGCTTCGCTGCATTTTGTACACTTTGTCTCAACCAGGCATCTGTAGTTTACCTCATCAGTGTTGGCATAGCATATTAAACATTCATGGTTTCAAGAGGATGAGTCCTAAAGACTGGTGATCCTCTGACCTCCCCTCTATAGTGCCATCATGCAGTTGACATTTATGGTTTTTAGCGAAATGGTTTAACAACTATTGGATGGACAATCAAGTTTGGTACAGTTACAAAAAAAGGTATAGAGGTCTGATTTCCAGCTCTAGCACCCTATGCTCAAAGTTTTAAGTTAACTGAACTTTTACCCTGCTGTGGTCTGGAGAAAGGCACTGCATTTTCAGTTTCACTCCGGTCCAACGGTCACAGCCCAGCTATTGTTCCAGTCATGCAACAGGATGAGTCCTAAAGACTGGTGATCCTGGTGAGACTGGTGATCCTATAAGCTGAATGACATGACTTGAAGCAACCTGTTTTCTGACAGGCTGCATTTATTTGAGGTGTTTTTACTGCTGCTGGTGGTGACATAATGTTTTCTGTAACAGACTCCTTCCTAATTCCAGAGCAAGGCGCTGATCATAAAAGACCAGTCGGGATATGCTGGATATTTTTCTTTTCTTTTTCTTTTTTTTTTACCTGAGGGGGCAGAGTTTAAAGCATACTTAAAAAGATTTGTGTCATCCAGTCATTCCAATCTCTGTTATAGCTGCTGTAAATACCTGTAGCCAACTGCCACCATTAAGGCTTGAAATGTATACAAAAGCAAACAGTAATGATTTCTTTGGAAATGTGTGCTGTAAAAATATCACTGAGCACTAAATGACCTCTGTTCATACTGGTTTCATGAACTTTTATTTGCATGCAACCTCTTGAGAGGGCCTTAAAGATAATAAATGGTCAAAGTAAACACATCACTGAGTCACATTTCCTGTCTCAGCTTTTGTTTTCCCTCCACCCTTCCATGGTCCATGTATAGCGCCAGGTGTGGCCTTTGTTTGCAGAGGCTTCAGACCCTACAAATCTCTCTGTGTTTGCTGCAGATGACACAGGCATCCAAGGTGTGGGGAGAGGTCCCTCTGCCAGAAGACTTGGAGGCGGAGAGAGCTGTCCAGGCATCTCAGAGTTTACTGGATGATGACGAGGACTTTGCTGCTGATGAAGCTTCAGGAGGTGGGCTTGGTAGAGGATGTATGACCACAATAAACAGCAACAGCTGCCCTTAATTCATGGGAGTTTTGTTTTCATCGTGCATTCTTTAGATTGTTAACCCATTCCAGAACTGAAAATGAGGATGTGTTGCTCAGAGATGCATATTAAAATATTTCAATGCGTTTGTCCATATGAACATTAACTTGCAGGATTCATGCTTTTAAAGGGGGGCTTATATCTCCTACTGAGTTTCTACAAGTGTACCTGTTCTTGAACATGCACGTTGATCATACCGCTATATTTCTGTTTCTGTCTCCAAGATCTGGTGAGTGGAGAGGATGATGGAAGCACGCCGTGGCCTTCTGTCAATGAAACCACAAGTAAGGGTCCAGAAAATCAAGTGAATTCTCTGTGACAGATTTTATTTGTGTGGAAGATCACTCAGCCCTATAAAGCTCCCCCATCTGTGGCTCAAGTGGCTGAATGCAGTGTGTGTGTGTGTGTGCCTGATGTCTGCCTGTGCCTGAATGATGAAGCCTTCACATCCTGCTACTCCCTCCCCTCCCTCCTCACCACCTTGCCAGAACGCGGTGATATCACAGGGCTTTGGATTTGTTTTTGAGACATAAACATCTCCTCTTCTCTTTCATCCTTTTAACCAGTGGCAGAGGTGACAGCACAGTAAGATACATGAAAGCACAATGAACAATAAAAGCTACAGAAGAGCCATCTCTGTTTTCCATTCAGTTTATTACTACTGTGCCTTTCCCCACCCCTTATTTTTATGAGGACTTATGCGAGGAGCCCACTTTATCACAATGCACAGTGACAGGGGAAAAATGGGGAAAAAGCATAAAACTTTCCAGGCTTTAACTCTATATTCATGGCCTCTAGCTCTCTGCTACCTTTTGCTCTTGAAGCATTTTTCTTGCTTTTGCCATCTCCAGATTTTCTTCATTGCAGACAGCAAAACAGTGAATTGAGGGGGGACTGTTTGCCAATCCCAACTGACATCGGGTGAGAGATAGAGAAGCACTCACATTCACCCATTATCTATTTGGATATATTATATGTAGGGTCGTGGGGGGCTGGAGCCAATCCCAGCTGACACTGGGTGAGAGGCGGGGTCCCCCCTGGACAGGTCTCCAGTCTATCACAGGGCTGACATGTAGACAAACAACCACACACACTCACACTCACTCCTAGGGTCAATTTCTAGTCACCAGTCAACCTAAGCTGCATGTCTTTGTACTGTCGGAGGAAGCCAGAGTACATGGACAGACCCCACGCCCACACAGGGAGAACATGCACACTCTGCACAGACTCTGGGTCGGCCGGGGCTCGAACCTGGCATCTTTTTGCTGGGAGCCAACAACACTAACCATGCATTTAATTTAATATAAGACTGGCCATCTCTGCAGTTAATGTCATTAACTCCCATGCAGCACTCTTTCAAAACTTTATTACCCGGCTGTCTGTGTCAGTCAACCACAAGCCATTTTGTCTACTAAAGACAAACATATATGGTTGATTTTTAAAAAATAAATAAAGCCTAAATAGTTTGCTATAACAACTGGGTATTGCAGGTTTTATCGATCGTGCTTTAATTAAGCATATTAGCTGCTGCTTTTAGCTTGTCCTTGGTACCAGATGCTGGCACTGTGCAGGTTAGTGGAACTGATTACGTCATGGCAGAGTAATTGTAGCAGCACTGCAAGCTGACATCACAGCTGGGGTATATAGCAGCATGGGCCTCGCTCACAGAAATAACACTGCTGTGAGGCCTTGTTGGTTTTGGGTAGTTAAAAAAGCCAGAGGAGCTTTTAACACAGATGACACTGATGTGTCTGGTGCTGACAGTATATGATTGATGAAACTGGATAGTCAGGTTTATTGGAAGTTGAATCAGTTTTAGGAGCACATCAGTGAAGAAAACATTTAGTTAATACTGACAAAGATTGAATGATTTACACATAGTTATAAGAAAGTGAAAGTTCTGTGTAAACGCAGCTTTAAAAGTTTTATTTCTGCCTCCTGCAGCAAATGTGAGGTTATTGTGAAATGTGTGTTTCTCTTTCCCAAATCCTAGTGGGAGCTTCTTCAGGTCAGAGACAGTTTGCCAGATACAAGTATGAAAGCCATAGAATACAATTGTGATTGTGCTCTACTGACAGCACAGGATGAAAACAATAAATTGTGTCAGTGTTCTTACATTTTGTGGTGTGACATGAGCCTACAAATAGTCCCCATTACTCTGGTTTATTGCTCCTGTTTCCATAAACTTCCTGGCTTTTGTAACCACATAAAGGTCAATGTTGCTTTATTGTGGCAGTTAAACAGGAGATTGGGATTATACAGCACTTTGTTATATAATGTGTTATCTCAAAGGTGACTAGACATTTGCATTCTTTTCACTATGATCGTGGTTCTATGATTAGAGGAGACAGGCCATTTCCATATATAGATCTGTGCACAACAGCAATGGGAAGAAAATTTGGCTTCCTGTGCCAAATGCTGAATACATTGCTGAGTGTCTGTCCTGTTGGCTGTTCAGGCCATTCACCCCAGCCTCCACCTTCCTTCCTACTTTGCTACTGTGAAGTTGAAGACGTGGGTGCCACAGCTGCCCCCATTATCCCTGGTATCCTGTTCTGTCACTATTTCCTGAGGGCTAAGGAATTCCCATTTCCTGTCCCAGCCTCATACTTTCATGATGTGAAAAAAACATGCTGAGATGGGACTATTTTAAACCTCCAGTGTGGTTCATTGTTGTCCTTTTTAATCATCGTCAACAATCTTCTCCGGAGACACGCGTCCCATGTCCTCCTAACCTCTCGTCCTGACCTCCCCACTAAGAGCCCTGAAGAGATTTCTGGGAGACAATCTAACTTATATCATCTTTGAGACCCTGTACTTGGTCCATAGAACTGCTCAGTGCACCAAGGTTATTGGCAACTTTGTTTAGATACAAAAGAAAAATAAGTTTACTATGTCCACATACTGTAGTCATAGTGGTGGTTTTGGACTGCTGAGGTTAAGTTCCTCACAGTGCTAATTCTAAATAAGAAGCTTGGGCATTCATGTCCCTAGACCAGAGCCTAGTGTATATATCAGTGAAACACTATGAAGCTCAGTAAAGCCAAAAGGTGTTATGACACCGTCTTATGTTTCAGACATCAGGTAAAATGAAGTGATTTATTGTATAGAAAGTCTCAGCGAGAGTTACTGCGAAGGTTAGAAGCTGCAGGCTGACAGTGAGTCGAGTTGACATAATGGGTGGAGAAGACTGTGGCTTAGGAGGTAGAGTGGGTTGTCTCCTGACTGGGGGATTGGTGGTTCGATTCCCAGCTTCTTGAGCAACCCCTAGCTCAATGTGTGAGTGAATGGGAAATATTGTAAAGCGCTTTAATTTGTAGAAAGGCACTATACAAGTTTAAGACCATTTACTCAGGGCTGTGTGATATGTTGTGAGATTAAACATACCATACCAACTTTATTTATAAAGCACTAAAAAACAACCAGAGTGGACCAAAGTGCTGTACATTGCAATAAAACTGTATAAATTATAAACCACAAACAACAATATAAAATATAATCAATATACATGGGTACCATGGAGAGCGTACACCCAGAGTGCGTGTGTGCAGGAAGGGCACACACACACAATGGCGACAACGTTGAAAAACTGACCATTTGCAGCGTAAGGTGCCATAACAGACGGAGCTCTCGTGCACTGAATTGCGTGTATGACCGCCGGAGGCAACCTTAGGCTCTCCAGTCACTCCCGTTCAGGGGCCAGGCCCACAGCCGTTGACCTGACACGGGGCACTGCTGGATTGCGCCGAGCAGATGAGAGATTGCTTGTGTGCTCCAGAGCTATCAGGAGGATGCGCAGCCATTCCTCTTGAGCGTTCAGTGAAAAACAGAGGTGGCACTGCACATTCCCAAGTGCTGCAAACAGGCCTGCCACTGCTGGGCCGAACCTGTCCCACAGTGTCTGAAAAAGGGACAGGTTCAGCCTCCACTTGCTGGGCTGAGGTCTGCCTCGTGACATGAGATCCACAGCACGGTTCTTCTCACTGGGGACACGCACGGCTTCGAGGGAGAGCAGGTTCTGATGAGCCCAGTGGTGAACCAACAGAATCACCAAATATTATCACCTCAGTCTTATCCTCATTCAGCTTTAAAAAGTTAAAAGCAAGATTTAATGTCATCCAGACATTCAGGAAGTGTACTAACAGAAGAGCTCGCCTAAACATGTAGCTTGAAGTTTCTCAGTTGGTTCAAGGGAAGGATGAGCACAGAAATGTGTTGTGTGTTTAGACTTCAGGGATGTTTTGCTTAAACTTGAGGGTCAGGCTGAGCTTGATTCGTGTGGACCAGAGTGGAGGCTGACTCACAGACAGGTTACTGCATTCTTCTGTAGTCTCAGCTAGTTTTGTTTGTAATCTCATTTGTTGCTAGTGGGTGCTAGCTGAAAAAACACATTCCTCTGTTATCTGTAGAGGAGTACAGATGTTACAGCATAAGTGGACAATCCATCAGGGTAATGCACCGTCTGCTGCTTTGGCCCAGGCAGTGGGCAGGCTACAGCCAGGCCACCCAGTCGAGGTTCCTGTCTTTTTCATGTGCACTCGATGCGTCTGAGCGGCGCTGCCTGCCTCACTGCGCATGTTTGTCAGAAACAGGGAGCCCCTTGGGTATTTGGACAGAGGGATGAATCCCAGCAGCTGTAGTTATTTTGGTGAGGTTTTTGTGGTTGTGCTGCAGGGGGTCCTCTACATGGCCACACACTGAGAGTGAGTATGGGAGAAACTTGTCTCATATTATAATCAGATGTCTTACTACCACAAGTTGTCACAGAGCAAATAAACCATGGGTGCTGCACGATTAAAGGACATGTGTGCGTTAACCTCTGTCTGAATTGTTTGTGTCAGCCATTAATAAAGGCCTGTAAAAAGCCTGGGCCCTCCATTCACAAATGGTAAATCATCAGTTTAACTGTGTACACTCAGGGTGGGACTGGTTCTGAAGGAGAATTGCTCAGTGGTGTAATTAGTCTCTGACTTCAGCCTTATTAGCACCTGCCCCCTTGATGCAGCATTCTGTTGTACCAATAACAAATGTGTTGCCTTGGAGAACTGGCTTGTGCGTCTCCTCTTTAGGAATGAAATATTGAGGCTTTCATAGAAAGAGAGTGTGTGTGGCTGTTTGAATGAATGAGCAGTGTCAAGGACTGGCTTGTAACTGATATGTCTGTTTATTTTTGATGACCTTCATAGTAAAGCATGCTGCTAGAAGAAGAGAATAGCCTACACTGGAGCTAATAAAATGGTTTGTTGTGTTACAAAAGAAACACTGAACTGGAACATGGCTACTGGCTCTGTATTCAGTTGTCTCATAGCTTTCCCAGATCCAGGAGTTTTTTTTGGATAAAGCTCCACTGTTGATTAGTGGCTTCTTAGTTGAACTCTAGAGAGAGTATCCATATGAGACAGCATCTCTCCTGGGATGAATCAAGCTCTTAGCTCTTCTGTTGGACAAAACATTCAGTGCATGTATAATATAATCTGAATGTATTGCCAAGTTTGATTTAGTACTTTCTTTTCTTTCATTTATCTTCTCTTATCTGCTGTTCATGCTGTTGCACAGTGACTGCTTTGTTTCAGCCAGTGATCATGACCCAGTCTGCACATGAAAGAGTGGAGAGTAACATTAAGCCTGTTACGCCCTTCTTTCTGGCCTTCACTCCCATCCTGATTCTGACAAGGATCACAACATATCAGCAGACTTTGAAGTAGCCGATGCTTCATTAGCTTTAATTAGTCTGGGTCACTATTCATGAGGGAGACCTCAGATGGTTTGGGTCGGCCGTGTTGTCTGTCACTTGTTTCCTAGTTGGACGTTGAAAACTGTAAATTGTTTTTCATCGCTTGAAGTATTCAGTTCTGCAGCGTCATGGACCTGCAGGCCACCTGACTGGAACACCAGGCAGCAGCACTTACAGTATGTGCAGCTGTGAAACAGCTGGGTTCATCACACTCAATTAATAATGAAGCAGTTGGTGTTTTCAGCTTTATGGAGTGGACTGAAGTAAATCTAGATCAGAGCAGGAACTTTTGTTCTAGTGCAAAGAATGAACATTAAACTCTTTTTTTTTTCTATATTTGATTTGATTTGATTTATTCTTTCAAACATGCAGAACAGAACAAATGACAGCAACACACACATAATTACACAAATCCAACCAATGCTAATCCAGAATCAGTTTGCTTATACCTAGTACATGTTTGAATGGAGTAGGAAGAAGTCAGACTTATCCAGTCCTACCCCATAACATCATATTATACTAAACATTTCATGCATCATTGGCTGCAAGCAGTATCTCTACATAGGTAATTGTCTTCTTCACCAACAAGTAATACACAGAACATTAAAACAGAGTGTTTCCTAATGCCTTCTCGAATAAATCTTATTCTTGCATATATCTTGAATGACACATACATTTATATTTATATTTAAACTCCTCAATTCTAGTACTGTTTTTCATGTTCACACTTAAATTATTCCATAATTTGACCCCACTTATAGAAATACAAAATCTTTTTTTGGTTGTACGTATAGCATGAACTTTTAGATTTAAGTGACCCCTTAAGTTATATCCCCCTTCCCTTTCATCAAATAACTTTTGGATTCCACCAGGTAATAAGTCGTTCCTGGCTTTATACATAAACACACACCTTATTTAGAAGACAACAGAGTTGCCTCTTATGAACAGATACTCAGAAAACTTCTGCTATAAACATTGTACAACAGTCCCTTTCTTAAAACCCAGCCATGATTCAGTGACCCAGAGGCCTCCTCAGCTGACATCTCAGAGCAGACCCCATGGTGTAGAGTGAAAGAGTAGATGAGTCACCACAAAACAGAAGGTGGTCATTGTTGCCAGTGCTGGTGCAGAGGAGCTTAACTTGTGGTTAAAAAAATCATAATGTGCTCGGTTCTTTCCATTTAGGAGAGAAAACAGGAAGCAGCTCCTCCCTCATCGCTGCAAAGCCCCAGGGTAGATATGTATGTGTGGGACAGCAGCTGGTGTGATGAGCAGTGTGTGGAAGGGTGTGTTTGGATCCTCTTTGTTCTGTAACTGAAGCTGAGTCATTTATAAAGGTATTCCCTTTAACCTTGACTCCTTGATGGTGTCATGCAAGCAGATTTTCTAGTGTGTTTCCAGACAGTCACTGGTAAAACTCATCAAGACACAAAAACCACAGGCTCCCAGCGCCCGTTGTCCCAGCATGTGGGTGGTAATGAGTGGGGCTGCTGGAAACTCTAAAATGATGCTGACATTTCTTCTCAAAAAAGTGTGATGACAGCTTTATTTTAACTTCATGCTGATGTCTTCACTGTTTTGTTGTTTTTTTTTTCATATAATCTTCAGTGACTTTCTGATTTCCTGTTTCTGTTATGACAACTCTTTCTGACTGTCACCTTCTATTTTCTCTCCTCGCTTCCAATCATCTCCTTTCTAACTGTCCTGAAACTTAAACCTCTCTGCTCCTGCCTGGCTAACTTGATCCTTTTCCCTGGTCTTTGTGTCGCTTTTCTTGTTTGATCCTTGACTTCTGGCTCCTGTTTGTGCCCCGTCGACCTTTGCGCCACATCTCTTCCCCCTGTCTCTCGCTCCTTGCTCCGCATTGCTTGCCACAGCACACTGGTTGGACTCTTCATATATGGGGAACATACAAAGCCCAGCCGACCTAAATTACAGTAAGTCTCTAAGCACTTCTCCGTTTTTAATGCTGTGGTTTCCTCCTCCTGACATGTCTTTGGCACGCTCTCCTGTCACCTGCTCTGCTCAGTTAGACATTCCTATTTCCAAACGCACTCTCAGATAACATTCCAAGGAAGACGCAGCTTGAGCATGTAGTGTTTGAGTTCAGGACGTCTTGCAGGCATCTCCCAGTGTTTTCTGATGCCAGTAGAAAATGAAGGACTTGTTCCATTGAGGAATAAAGTTCATCTCACTGGATTGGAAACACTTGTGTTTCCAGCTGAAAATATCTTTGTAAAAATATGTTGGAATTACATAACTACTTATCTCTGTGGACAGCCAACACTTGCAAAATGTTTTGCCGCAATTTAATTTGAGAGGTGTTTTTGTAGTTTTAACCTCGTGCAGATGGCTCATCCCAGAGATCCCAACCAGCTGCTTCACAGAACCACTGCAAAATGAGTAGAAAAATGGGCTTTATTATAAACAGTGGTGGTTTTTGATGCATGTATTGCAAGCTTTGTGAGAGCACCAGCGGGCTAGTTTAATAGTGAAACCAAGTTATTCTCAAGGGTTCCCCAGAGGGCAATTCTGGGCCAAACAGTTGTTTGGCCAAGCCCCAGCACATGGGTTAAGTAGCAGGCAGAGGAATGATATGAATATATTATGCTGAGAAAGAGAGAGAAAGACAAAGATTAAGGATGAGCTGGAGATGAGCGAGAGAATAGGGACAAATATATTATTGAAAATTTTTGACAGGGTCATTGTCACGCTGGGCTTTGGGCCTTGTTCTTCTAGATTCTGGCTCTTCTTTACTCCCTGTGTTATTGGCTTGACTGATGCCATAGGCGCTGCCTTGTGGGTTGAAGATCAAGCCCAGTGCGGTTAGGCCTTAAAGGCCAGGCTGAGCTCGCTGCTCAATCAAGGCTTTGTCTTCTGCATAGGTCTCTGTGTTCAGAGGCGGTGCATTACACAAAGCTTCCACAGTTCTCCTGAACAGCTTTATTAGCTTTATTGTGAATTAATAGTGTGGAATGCTATTTTTCTTGAACTCCTTTTTTCTATCCCACCCATCATCTCTGCACTCTGAGAGTTTCATCACCCCTGATGGTAGCAGTGCTCGATGAGGGGGGTTGCACCCCGCTGGATGCAGTAAGGGATATACAGCAGAATGGGATAAAGAGCCACTCATTAGCAACGGGGCACAACCCGGCTCTATAATCAAAGGGTCTCAGGCAGCGGCAGTCCCACGCTCATCAGCTGGTAATGTCAAAGCGGCAAGTTCAGAGACAGTTATGGCTTTGAGCTGCTGTTGTCCTGTTGGCCAGTACAATCTCAAGTGATTAGATTATATGCAGGCCAAATGAGTAACTTTGTTGCCTGTCTTTTGGCTCCAGATTCAGACATAATAATTATTCCTTTAATTCTGACAGCAGCAGCCTGCGATGCAGGCACTCAGGCACCCTGCCAGGCTGTGCTAATGCTTACAGTTCTGTTATTGCACGTTCACTTTGCTGTGTGTTTTCATAGGCAGCACTAGGTTTACTTTGTCATAAATGAGGCTTTTCCTCACCAGGAATGGGATGTCTTGTAGTATCATTGCCATGTGGAAGAAAAGGGGATTGAGCAGTGTTAAGAGAAAACAGCTGGTGGATAATGTGACAGGGTTTCCCACAACTCTTTAACATAGCCAACACACATCTGAGTGTAAGACACAAAATCTTTAGCTTTTAATTTAAAAGCCCCTGGTGAGCATGATAAATATCTGCTGTCAGTGTCCATATGTTTAGCAGTATGTAATGATCTAAGGAGCAGGGAAACAGTAGAAAGGACACCAAGAGTGTTTGTATAGTGTCTGCGACCGTGCATGTGTGTGCACATTTTTGGGCATGTATGTTTGTAGCCAGAGGGTCAGCAGATGCCTTCTTAGAATATGACTCTCTGCTTTTGGCATGACAAGTAGCATCTCCCTACAAGAAACAGTGCAATTATTGACTTCCTCCCTAAACCCACACTGGCAATCTGAAATTGGAGGCTGGCAGGCCGGTCCTAACAACGTGTTGGCAGCAGTGTGAGAACAGGGCACCCCGCAGGCCTGGGTTATTTTAGGTTTCATGGGCTAAGCCTCTGACACAGGAATTATAATAAGAGAGCTGACATTTTTGGTGATAATACTCATATAGCTCATCATATTTTTTTTCCCAGTTGCTTATATATAGAACGTGACAATGGACAGTGTTCGCAGTCTGTCTATATCAGGCATGGAAAATATAATCAGCTGAATTAGTCATTCTTTGGCCCAGTTTTGTGGAAGATCAGGATGGAAAATCAGCTCAAATGTCAATGCAACTTTGGAAAAGGCCGATCCTTTAACATGGTGTGATGCGGGAGTGAAAAGTGTTAGTAGCACTGCTAATATGTCAACAGTCCATTCATTTATTATGAATGGCGGTACTGTAAAAGGCACAGTGGAGTTTGTGGCTGCTTGCTTGCAAGTGCATTTAAATAAATCAGCATGACATTATGCTACATTACATAAAAAGACCTTTATGGTCTGTCCCTCAGATAGCAGATGAGTGGAGTTTTTCTGTATATTGCACAATATGGGTGCCAGAAGAGAAGAGAAAAAGAAAAGAATTGTGCTCCATTTTGCACTGTGCAAAATGTAAATGCACTTTTGTTCCTTTGCTGCATTTCTTCGGGGTGATTAGAAGGCGGGATGAGCAGTGTAGCAGCTTTCTGGGTTCAGTGGGACACTGGCAGATACAGTGGATAACTGTAAATGTAAAACCCATCAGCTGTTTGCAAGGTTTGGAAATCAAATCACTTGATGTGTAAAAAACTAGGATTTTCTTGATGGGATTACTGATTACTAAATTACTAAATGCAGTTTCTGTAAGATTCATGTGTGAATATGTTTTACAGTATGGCCTATATGTGTAATGACCAGCTAGTATATCTCTCTGTAGCCTACAGATATAATCCCTGCTGCAGCCCTCACCACTGCCCTCCTGCCTGCCTGATGTGTTTGACTTGGTACATGTATTGAGGCCCCCTTTCAGAGTCGGCCACAGAGGAGTTTCTTCTTCTTCCTCTGCAGCTGTTGGCATAGTTGTGATGCTGATTCACCTAACTTCCAGCTGTCTGATATCATCACCATTCAGTCAGGAAGTCTGGTGCAAACCTGTGGACCTGCTGTTTCGACTCATACCCACTTAATGTGTATTTGAATGTTTACATTGATTAGGTCTCAGACAGTGTAATCAGTTCTATCTTTGCAACAAAGAGGCTGTATCAGCTTCTGTCTGGCAGTACTTGAGTATGTGTCTCCATTTCCATGACTCACAGACAGACATACAGGGAGACATTGTGCCTTGACACTGTAATTTCATGGCCATAATGTGTCTGTGAGTGTGTGTCTCTTGTTAGGACCTATGTGTGGTGAAACGCTGCAGTTGTCAATTTTACCAGAGACCCAACAATAACTGATATATGGAAATAGATGCCATGATTTGTATGTGGCTCTCATTTAAGCTTTTTGGTTGTTACTTTCTGAAGCATTTAACTAAAGGGAAATTGTTCCCAAACAGCATCCTGTATCACAATAACTCTACAGTAGATGGAGATCAATGCTGGGCCTGTGGTCATGGTTTGTTATTGTGTGGTTTACAGTAACTGACAGATTCTTTGTGTTTCTAGTTTATTACAGAGCTCTTGTCAACTTCACTGACTCCCTGGTCTACGGCCCTGAGCTCGACGACATCTTCTCTCCAGCCTTTAGTGAGATCTCTGAAGCAGTGGTGGACACGGTATGTCCTTTTTCTTGTAGGATGAACTCTACTGAATAGTAGGTGAAGGCTGCCATACAAAGTTCAGGCATGTGATTTATGGTTATCTTGATTTAAGTATGTGTAACCTTATGTCTGAAAATAAAAACCAGTCTTGTTTACTTCAACAAAACCGAATCTGATTTTCTCTGCACAGCTGGAGTCAGAATACAACAGGATTTCAGGTGTCCAGACTGTCAGCGTGGTCCTCATTAAGTAAGAACCACAGTCATCTGAATCATGCTTTGTGACACCCAAAGTAGATACCCTGCACCTGGGTGTCTTACTCTGCCCAGGTGATATTTATTTCCCTTTTTCCAAACTGCACACGGCCAACAGTGTAAGCCTATGTTGTCACAAATTCATCAACAATGAACAATTCCTCTAAGGGTAGAGACACACCAAGCCGACGTGAAAGAACCAGCAGCGATGTAGGCCCCCTCTTGTGTTGCCCCATGTCGCCTGTCTCGGATAGAAAGAGTAGCACTTGAACGCACCTCACAGACGTCAGCCAACGGCCAACTAGCACGTATGTTCTGCACCTGAGTGACAGAAATAACTCCCCCTACCAGCAGGTGGCGGTATCTGTATTCGTCATTCAGAAAGGGAAAGAAGAGGAGCTAGACAGCAGAAATACAAGCTGTAAACAAAGCAGCTCTTGTTCAACACAGCTGCAGTTTATAGTTTATAGCTTCTAATCGAGAATATGTTTGACAAGAAGTTGCAAATGACACCGCCGTTCTCCACACTTTGTCTTTTGGTAGCAGAAGACGAAAGGGGGCTGTGGAGGCAAAAAACAAGGAGAACCTGCCCTTAATGTGTGAAATCATGGATACTACAGGACAGTCTGAAGGGTCTTTCCCAAACTGTTCTCTTCTCATGCATAGATTATCTAAGATGAACAGCCGGTCAGAGTGGTCTCCACTAACAGGGTCCAACTAGTGCCAATGGTGTGGGGCACACTGAGAAGATGAGCCATGACAGACACTCGCTGACGGCCCGACAGGGGTCGACGGCCGACCGTAGCCTTGGTGTGTCATGGCCCTAAGGGACATCTAAGAGAAACCTTACCTCTGAAAAGTTCTCCTGTTTAACCATCTGCAGTGCATGCCACACAGTCTGTAGCCTCACTAGGCCTTTCTTACTCTTTGCAGGAGGATGGTAAGGGAGAATGCGGTGGATGTGTTTGTGGAGTTGGACGTGGGTTCTGAATATAACAGCAATGATGAAGAGATCCGCAGCGTGCTGTACAATGTGGTGAAGGAGGGAACCATTGCTTCCTATGTCACCTCAGTCCAGGGCTTTCAGTTCAGACGTCTTGGGGAAGGTAAGACCTCCGCAGAGAGAAGAGCACCACTTAACACAGCCATGAAGTGACTTGACTCTGTTTGCTGTATGTCTACAGCAAAAGAAGGTCCACCAGATTCGTAGGCAGTGTCTTTAACATTTCCTTCTGGTTTCTAGCTCAGCATCTGCCTCCAGTGGAGCCTATAGCAGTGCCAGGTTTGTACTGTGCCAGGCCTGCTGCATGGTAACTGAGCCGACTGTAGAAACTGTAGGATGACTGTAGTGCCTTTAAAAGAACAGTCGAGCATTTCCTCCCCTATGAATTTGAAATTTTACAGTGACTTTCTTTGTTGTGTATAAGTTATGGTCATGTAGTCTGAGGAATGTTTTGCATGGAGGCATCGATATTAAGTAGACTTGTGAGTATGTTCTCTAAAGTCCAGTCCCCTAGTGTAAAAAGGACCTTTGCATGGCATGGGTTTGATTAGGAATGCTGCTGTTCACTGCAATACAAGCCAACGTTTGATGTACACAAATTACAGCATACATACAGTATACTCTGGCATGGCAACTGACAGACCAGTACTTTATCCTTAATGTGTTTAATGTGTAGTTAGTGGCCTCGCCTAGTCTTGTGTGTTTATCCAGTCCTCTCTGGCCTAATCTGTGCATCTGAATAGTCTTGTGGGCTTGTGTGACTTGTCTAGTCTTGTCTTTCCACCAAGTCTACTGTAAACATCTAGTCTGTGTGTCTGCTGAGTCTGCCTGTCTGTTCTTTGGGTCTTGTCTACTCCGTGGTCTGACCTGTGTAGTCTGTCTAGTTGACTCTGCCTCGTCTGTGTTTTTAGTCTGTCTAGTCTAATCTGTGAAGCTGTAGTCCTGAGTGTCTTGTCTAGTCTGCCTATCTTGTCTTATGAGTCTACAGTATCTAATCTGTCCGTCTAGTCTGTAAGTCTATTCTAGTTTACTCGCTCTGTCTTGTTTTGTATGTCTAGCCTAGTCAGCCTAGTTTCATCTTGATCCTGATCCTTGATCTTGTGCGTGAATAATGTTTTAGTCAATTTATGGACGTGTCCTTTGTAATATGTTTAATTTACTGCATGTATTCTTTAGTCTGTGTATCTGTCTAATCGCTTACTGTATCTTTAGTCTTTAGTGTGTCAGTCATCTAGTCTAGACTGTGTGTCTAGTCTAGTTGATCTAGTCTGTCTAGTTTGATCTGTGTATTAGTCTATTCTACTCTCTCTAATCTGTCTACCCCAATTTGTCCGATCTAGTCTATTTTGAACTGACAATTGTATCATTGACAATCATCTCTCAGTTTGCTGCTCTAATTATATCATTACAACAAGACTTGCTGTGCAGCTCAGGAGCCTAGGATGTTTTTCATAACATTATGCTTTATTTGTGTTGTGATATGACATTAGTGCAGTGTATTGGCTGTGTTGCAGACTCGACTTGCATGTCTTTGATCACACCCACCCCTCCCTCTTCTGCATTTCTTAGTAGCCCCCCAAATCAGACCCTGCATGCCAGATGAGCACAGATGTGGTGATGGGACATGTATCCTGTTGGAATACCTGTGTGACAACAGACCGGACTGCACAGACATGAGTGATGAGACCAGTTGTGGTGAGTGGCTTCAGTTTGAGTTGCCGGCAGATTGTAACATGGGCAGCTTTAGCACAGAATACTGACTGGATGGTGTGTGATATGTTCACTTACAATATGGTAACAGCCCAAGTACTTTGTGTATTTGGTGAATTTAATAAGATAATAGTTTAAGGTGTAAAACCTCCATTCCCTCCAGTCTTCACCCCCCCTCCCATCACACCCACCACCACCACCAAGAAGACCCCACGGCCCCCCGGCCCACCTGGACCCTGCAGAGCAGATCAAGCCACATGCCAGAGTGGAGAGTGTATCTCTCGAGACTATATCTGTGATGGAGAGAAGGACTGCTCGGACGGAAGCGATGAGTTCAGATGTGGTAATTACTACGGCCTTGAAGCATGTGCATGCTCTCAGACAACAATGTACACTTCGAGTATCCTCTGTCTTCTCACAGGTACACCGTCTCCCTGTGAGCCCAATGAGTTCAAATGTAAAAATGGTCGCTGTGCTCTCAAGCTTTGGCGCTGTGATGGAGACAACGACTGTGAGGATAACTCAGATGAAACAGACTGCCGTAAGTCTCTGTTTGCTTTGGGAGTCAGTGAAGGTTTGCCTTAAAGGAACAGATCAGTAGTTTGCAAAATATGCTTATTCACTTCCTTACTGAGAGCTAGATGCCATGAGCCATAGGTCTGTCCGTTAAATTGGAAACTATAAACAGGAGACTGTTTGATTAGCTTATAAATAAACTGGAAGCAGGGAGAAACAGCTGCTCCTGGCCAAAAATAGTTCCAGCTCATACGACCACAGCTTGTCAAACGAGCCAGCACATGCTCAGTGTAGCGTCGAACTTCTCATCTAAGGTCTGACGTCAAGTTGCTGCTGTCGAACCTAAATCGAAACTAAACTGTTGTGATTCAAAGTTGCTGTATATGTTGTTGCTTTTGTTCTTCCCCTTTTAAAGGAAGGTGATCCGTCGGAAGTTAATAATTATAGGCCAATTTCTAAACTGTGTGTTTTAGCGAAAATCCTAGAACAAATAGTGAGTGACCAACTTAAGGGGTTTTTAGAATCAAATCACATATTGTCCCCATTTCAATCTGGTTTTAGAAAACAGCACAGTACTGTTACTGCCACATTAAAATTTTTAAATGATGTGTTACAGGCATTGGATTGTAAAAAACATTGTGTAGCTTTATTTATTGACCTCTCTAAGGCTTTTGATACTGTTGATCATGTATTACTGATTAACTCGTTGTTAAGGATTGGCTTGTCAGAAGGAGCGATCCCTTGGTTTAGGAATTATCTTTCAAATAGGAGGCAAGCTGTCCAATTGGGAGGTTCTTCCTCGTCTTTTTTAGAAATGTTAAAAGGGGTGCCGCAAGGCTTGGTCCTTGGACCAATTTTATTTTCTATTTATATTAACAATGTGTG
>NW_018128251.1:0-49319 GCF_001952655.1 Monopterus albus | reverse complement strand
TGAGTTGTCTTTTAAAACCCACATTGCTAATGTGGTTCGAAAATTACGGATGAAGATTGGATTCTTTTATCGTAATAAATCCTGCTTTTCCTTGCAGGCCCGCAAATATTTAATATCAGCGACCTTTCTTCCCCTGTTGGATTATGGTGATGTACTGTATATGAATGCCTCAGCTAGATGTCTCCATTCTTTAAATGTGGTTTACCACAGTGCCTTGAGGTTTGTGACGGGTTGTAGTCGACTAACGCACCATTGCGACCTGTATGTTAAAGCACAGTGGTTGTCTCTGAGCATGCGAAGACATGTTCATTGGATGGTGCTAGTGTACAAGGCTTTGGTAGGCCTAGCTCCGGCATACTTATGCTCTCTTTTACGTAGATCGGATACCAAATATGCCTTACGGTCTTGTGATAAGTATCAGCTCATGGTGCCGAGAGTTCGGACCGAAAAAGGGAAACGGGTTTTTGGATTTGCCGCTCCCTCTTCGTGGAATAGTTTCCAAGCAGATTTGAAAGTTACTGAATTATGCTCAGTTAAAGCTTTTTATTCCCTTATGGCTCTTAGGCAACAGGACTCTCTTGGTCAGTGTAGGTGTTTTTAAATTGGTTGTATTGTTTTAAATGTTTAATGTTTTTGATTTGTATTGAAACTTATGTATTGACGACATGTGTTGTTGACCTCTTGGCCAGGTCACCCTTGTAAAAGAGATCGTGATCTCAATGGGTTTTTTACCTGGTTAAATAAAGAGAAGTGCTATGTCTGTTTTGTCAAAACCACAGCCACCAAGGGTCCTGGCGACAGGTGTGCTCCTGAGCAGTTTGAATGCCTGAGTGATCGCACCTGCATCCCAGCTAGTTACCAGTGTGACGAAGAGCCAGACTGCCCTGACCGCTCCGATGAGTATGGCTGCAGTAAGTCTCACAGCAGCCGCTGTCCACAGCCCTCTGCTCTTACAATCTGTCTTTCCACTCTTGTGCACATTTTCAGTTTTTTGCTGTCCTGCTCTTTGCTTCTTTAACTCCCTTCTCTAGTCTCCCTCTGAGTTTCTTTGTATGCTGTGACTAATCTGCTGTGAACCAGGCTCTTTTCACAGAGACACAGAGCTTTTTGAGAATCATCATTCCACAGAACTGAAAGGGAATTGTCCATCCATAGTCCATAGAATTATACTTCCTTATATTTTAAGGACATTTTTGAGGTTCACTGGATTGCCGACTTCCAGTCACATGCCAGACTTTTATATATGTGCACTTACTGTGGCTTACACAGTTCCCACCTTTTGTCATTTTTACAGCCCCCCCCTCTGTGACAACCCCACCGGAGGAGTCTGTTCAAGCAGCACGGGGGTCGACGGTGACGTTCACCTGTCATGCAGTTGGGGTGCCAACACCCATCATCACCTGGAGACTCAACTGGGGCCACATTCCCATCAGCAATAGGTGGATTCAATGAGAAATTGATGAAGAGTACTTAATTAAAACCTGCTAACAAACTAAGTAGACCAGCAATTTATTGAGAGATCATGGAAAATACTGCCCAAATGATTTTGAACATCTGTAGAATTGATTTTGTTGATGCTACATTAGATTGTATTACATCGTATGGACGAGCTGTCTCAAACAAAGCACCAGCATCAGGTGAAAGCCGGTCTTACATAATTGAACTGTAGCAGACCACGAAGAACTGAAAATGACAATGAATTTATTTCCTCTTCTCACTGACATTTGACACGTGTTCTTTGGGAACTGTCAACAGACTTCCTACGTCAGTGTTTCAACTCTTAACTGGGATTTTAATTATTGAGGAATTTGTGGTGTACTGTTGCTGAGTCAGAATGTTTGTTCTTAGCGTAGCCTGCTGTGTGTAGTTAGGCAATTACACTTCATCTTTGGTATTTTTATGTAACAATATTTCCTCAGACTGATACAGTGAGAGTCAGAAAGAGCAGAGTTCCTACTATTGACTGTGGTATATAAGGTTCACATAGTCTCCACTGATTGTAAAAATAGTCATTTGTTCTTTCATTGGTATTACTAGGATCTCCATGACCAGCGAGAACGGCCACGGCACCCTCACCATTCACAATGTGAAGGAGGCAGATCAGGGGGCCTACACCTGTGAGGCTATCAATGCTAAAGGCCTGGTGTTCGGTATCCCTGATGGAGTGCTAACTCTCATCTCGTATCCAGACCCAGGTACTGACGCTTCTTTTTTACTGTGGGCTCACTGTAAGAGGCACTGCAGTTTTAACAAACCATAACTGAATTCTGATTAAAGTTATAAAACAGCTTTTGTCCTTTGTTTTGATTTTTCCAGGCAACTGTTCTGATGGTCACTTCAGTGTGGATGGCCGATGTGTGTCCTGCTTCTGTGCCGGAATCACCAAGAACTGCAAGAGCACCGGCCGCTACCGCGACCAGATCAGCCTGCGTTTCACTGAGGAAGAAAACTTCAAAGGCACTGAAACCATTGATACCACGGAGATTTACTTTAGCACCAACATTTTAACCATGAATACAAGTATAAGATGATGGAGTGACTCTGTTTTCTGTACTTGCAGGAGTGAATGTCACTTACCCATCTCGGCCGGGCACTCCCCCCCTCTCCTCCACTCAGGTCCTCATTAACCCCGAGATAGAAGAGTTCCAGCTCGTTGACCTTTCACGCCGTTTCCTCAACCTTGACTCCTTCTGGACTTTGCCTCGCCAGTTCCTGGGTAACAAGGTAAAGAGTAAAATTCTTTGCAGGCTTTATTTTACTTATTATCACATTTATATGAAAAACATTCCATCTGTTTTTAGATTGACTCCTATGGAGGGTCACTGAAGTACAAGGTGCGGTACACATTGGCCCGCGGTCTGTCTGAGCCTGTGGAGAAGCCCGATGTGATTCTAGTTGGAAATGGACGTAGGCTTATATACCGCAGAGGCAGCCCCACCCCTTCCCTAGTGGTCAACCAGAAAGAGATCATATTCACTGAAGTAGGTCTTTGGTTATGTTGTCTCAGATGCTGCACAATCCTGTGGTACATTTGTGATGACTGTAAAGAAAATACAAAAATGTTGTCAAGGATAAGGTTTAAAAGGACCAACCCCAAATTTTACAATAACAAACTTCTGACGAAATTGTAGTCATGAATAATGATGGAGGAATTAAAATCATACAAAAACTATAAATCCCCTATTCCTGACAAACTGAACTAAGCTTAAAGTGTTCATATATCAGTAAACCTACTTGTTACTGTTTTAGGATAAGTGGCAGCACTCCAGTGGCCGTCCTGTGAGCCGGGAGGAGCTGATGATGACACTGGCCAACCTTGACAGCATCAATATCCGCACAATCTATGACAACCACATGGTCAGCGTGGGACTCAGTGATATCATCATGGATACCACCACCGTGGAGTTCAGCATTCATGGTCATGCTAACGATGTTGAAGAGTGCAGGTGAGACAAAAGTTTGTGGGTATATATCCAGTATGTAGAGAGTCCTGTATAATAATACAGTAAGTTCATACAGGCAATGACTGTTTTTGAAATAATTTTGACCTTTGTATATCATTCCCCTTGTGTTTTTTTTAAGTATTTCCACTGTAAGCTATTTAAAGAAAAGGCAGAATGCTCCCAAAAATAGAAATGTATTTTGGTTGTGCTTCAGTCAGCTGTTTTTCATTTACCTCATCACATTTTATGGTGTAATTTGACTTGTAATAGTTTGTGTTGAAACAAACTTGTTGACTTATCATTCCCAGATGTCCTCCTGGATATTCAGGCTTGTCCTGTGAGATGTGTTCCCCTGGTTTTGAACGTGTCCCTGGTGGCGTCTATCTTGGCACCTGTACTGGTTGTAATTGTAATGGACACGCCAGTGCCTGTGATCCGATCAGCGGGCATTGTCTGGTAATAACTAGCTACTTATGGGCAAGAATGGCTGTCAAACACATATGACAAATTTTACTTCACTGATAAAGCACACCTCACTTTGTAACTGTAAAATGTAATAAATGTTTGTTTACTCAAAGAAAATAATATGAATGAAATATTTGCGTTGTTAGCGTATGCTCAATTATCATTCTCACGATCAATACCACTTTTATTCTTGTATTCTAAATATGAAGCAAGCGCCACCTAGCAAGCATGTTAGCTCAGAATAAAGCATAGAAACAGGAAAACAGCCCCTCTAAAGCTAGGTACCATGTTTAAAACATTTGTTTAATGTGACCCATACAGAGGTGTAAAAATTACAAACTGTGCTTTTGGGGAGTTCCATGCCAGAACATGAAGTGGAAATGAGAAACTCGAAACCCTCACATTGTTGCTTTTGTATTTCTGTTTGTGTAAAAATTATACTAATAAGTTATAATGTGTTAAATTGTTCAATTTAGAGGTGCTAGTAATCTTCTTTTCAGAGCCAGGCAAGTTGTTTTTGTCACTTCCGTTAGCCTTTATGCTACGCTGAGCTAATCAACTCCTTAGCGTAGGGAGAAAAGTAGTTTCAGTTTTTTCAAATAATGCATGAAAGCAAATAAGCATTTTTCCCAAAATGTCAAGCTATTCTTCTCAACAATTTTGGGTGGCATTCATGTAAAAGAATGACCAGTGTGTTCTCCCTGCCACAGAGCTGCCAGCACAACACAGAAGGCCAGCAATGTGACAAGTGTCGCTCCGGCTACTTTGGTGACCCAAGCCGAGGGCGCCCCGATGACTGCAAGCCCTGCCCCTGCCCGTACTATGAGACCACACGGCGGTAAGGCCACAGGCCCACCCAGACCACGCATGGCCACATCTCGCATAAAAAATAATGGGGCACACCCTCAGGCACATGCATCCCCTTGGAATTATGGCATTACAAATGAGCAGTTTCGCCCTGCAGGTTTTTATTCCCAAAAGCTGAGCTCATTCAGATGTTTGAACACAGGTTCATTAATTCAGCATGTTACTTATTAACCCAGTGCTTTAAATTTAATCTAGGACCTTTTCTTTGTAGGTTCTCTGACACCTGCTTCCTGGATGTTGACCAGCAGCCAACGTGCGATGCCTGCAGGCCCGGCTACACAGGCAGACGCTGTGAAAGGTGAGGAAACTGATATCATGCCCTGTGCCTTTAGACTGTGGTCTAAACAGTTTTCAGATGGCAGTGATGTGGTTTATAAAAAGTGGCATCAGTCTTTTATGACTCCTGATAATGCTAGATGGCATGATAGGATTACACAGCCTACTCTAGAATGAAATTTTGATTGTAACAAGCAGAACAAGCTACGGCTGATGATTGTGATAGGTCAAGCATATCTTTTATATTTCTGTTTTATTTCAGGTGTGCTCCTGGTTACCAGGGTAATCCTCTTCTTCCTGATGGAAAATGTGTTCTTCGCCGTGAGTATACATTGAACAACTGTGCTGACATTTTTGAAAGTCTTGATTGTTTAACCTGTTGAACAGTTCAGTCATTTGGCAGTATGAACTCAAGGAGTCTTACCCTCTGTAAAGATTAGCATCAGGGCTTTCCCTGCTGTTACCATAGGCTGTAATATGTGGTCATGGCTGTGGTATGTAGAATGGCTAGAGCATGCCCAGGTCCCCATATGTCATCTTCTTTCTTCTGCTGTGTCCCTGCAGCTATCCACAATTGTGACAACAGAGGAACTATCAGCTCCAGCAGCCAGCCATGCAGCTGCAAGGTATAAATACAGTATGGAAAATTGCAAAGTGATCTATTAGGATCATATTATAACCATCTGTCATTAAATCTGCAGCTCATTTGTGATTCATCTTACTGTTATATATTCTGCTGTCATTCTTAATGAAAGAAATGAGCTTGACATGCAGATGGATTACATATGCACATGTATGTGTGTGTGTGTTGCAGAACAACGTGGCAGGAGCTCTCTGTGATGAGTGTAAGCCTGGGTTCTTCCACCTCTCAGAGGCCAACTCTGAAGGCTGCCTTCGTTGTTTCTGTATGGGCGTCACCAAACAGTGTGCCAGCTCCACTTGGAACAGAGATCAGGTAGTTTGATAGGCTGTGGAGAGTTAAGGGAGCGGTGAATATTTATGTTGTAGAGGTTTGACTCAGTGTTTGTGCAGTCCTGCTGTATCAGCAGATCCTTTCAGATGTGAAATACAGAGATGCAGTGTGCAAACAGAGGATTGTGCTGAAGTGTGAGCGTATGTAAATCTCAGTTCACATCTCATTCTGACAAACCTTGTCTCTCAGGTGCGAGGAGGGGTGAACGGGCAGCTCTTCTCCCTCTCCAACAGGGCCAACACGAACACTATCTCTGAAGACATCTTCCAGAGAGGCTCCTCTGAAGTTGTCTACACCTCCTTTTACAGGGTCCCCAGCGACATCTACTACTGGGTCCTGCCTGAGAGCTTCAATGGAGATAAGGTGAGAGAAAACAACAAAGTAAAGAGCAGGCTGGAGGAGAGGAGAGGGAAAGACTCTCAGGTGTTAGTCAGCCTAGATTACTCCTGCCCAGTCAGTCATGCCTCAACAAGTTGTCAAGTGGAAAGGCTGCACCTATGCACACAACAAGCCTCCTTTGAACTTTTGGCTTGAATTCACAGTGAAGCCCAGCATGGGTGTCATGTGACTGACATCCCCCTCTGTATCACAGGGGTGAAATACCTTTCCACTATTCAGTTTTGTTAAGATGAGCTTCTCTCTTCACCATGTTGCTACCAGGTGAC
This sequence comes from Monopterus albus, assembly GCF_001952655.1. Classification (NCBI taxonomy): domain Eukaryota; kingdom Metazoa; phylum Chordata; class Actinopteri; order Synbranchiformes; family Synbranchidae; genus Monopterus; species Monopterus albus. Next base: position 42,630 of record NW_018128251.1, on the reverse strand, counting down.
AGCCTATGGCGGGGAGCTTCGCTACACAGTGCGCTTCGAACCTCCTCACCGCTCGCTGACGACTCGTGGTCAGCCAGATGTGGTTCTTCAGGGCAATGGCATCTTCCTGGAACACTACTCCCAGACCAGTCCCCTTCCTCGTGTCCCACAAACCATCACTGTGACCTTCAGAGAAGTGTGTTTCATTAGTGTTGGTAGAAGGGTATCTGAATCCTCTCACAGTGTCCGTGGACTAACGTTTCTCTTCCTTCTGGCTAACAGTCTATGTGGAGACGTTCCGATGGGCAGCCGTGCACTCGCGAGCACCTCCTGATGACTCTGGCTGACATTACTGTCTTCATGATCAGGGCCACCTACGCAGACAGCATGATTGAGACCAGGTGTGGTTGGAGCGTCTTCTGACAATGCGCAGCCCATTCATATACATCAAAATAAAAAAAAAGATATTTTGTATAATAGCAAATAGAGAGTTCATTGTTTTGTGTGTGTGTGCTAAATAGCATTTCCGACATCAAGATGGACATAGCTGTTCCTCACTCCACTGGTAATGAACGTGCTCTGGAGGTGGAAGCGTGCGCCTGCCCCCAGGGATACAGAGGGCCCTCATGCCAGGTACACGTGCAGATTTCAGAGAAGTAGTTCAGCTTTATAAAACCATCTTCAGGTCCAGTCTCTAGCCTTTTTGGAGCTTTCATCTGCATCTCAGCCTTCATCGATAACGCAAGTTTGCTCAGTTGTCATCATCACTTGTCTCTCACCTGAGGTGTTTTTCTATACCATTACAGGAGTGTGATGAAGGCTACACCAGGACCAGCTCTGGCCTTTACCTGGGCACATGTGAGAGGTGTGACTGCAACGGTCACGCCAGCAGCTGTGACCCGGAGACCGGCAACTGTCTGGTAGAATTTATGCTAAGTTGAACCTGCTTTGATCTCTTCACTGGAATGCGCTAATGTTTTTGTTTTTAACAAATCCCAACATGTGGAGAAACACTGTCACTCATAACTACTGTGTGTTTAACTATTCTGTTGAGCTCACCGCTTCTTTATTTGTGTGTCCTGACCAAAAGCAATGTCTCCATAACACTGCCGGGCCAAGGTGTGAACGCTGTCAGACTGGTTTCTATGGAAACCCTTTGACGGGCGGTGCTCAAGCCTGCCAGCCCTGCCCCTGTCCTGGAACCACATCCAGCAACCAGTGAGTTCATGTCTAATAATTTTGTCAGTCAGAGTCAGTTCTATTCAGTGTAGATTAACGTTGACTGTTATGTGTAATGCTCCATCAGACAAAGGAAACTGTGAGCAGGGCAGCAGCTAATAAAACACTTTATTCTAATGACCCATAATAACAAGAGATCAAACTGTAAATGAACCAACATGGTTAGTGCTAAAGAAGAGCATCTTCACAGATTCTCCCAGACCTGTTATCTGCATTCTGATGGTCAGCCGACATGTGATGACTGTCCCCCTGGATTCACTGGTCGACGCTGTGAGAGGTACCCTCCCAACTCTTTTTCCCTTTCCCTGCTCTTTTCTGTCTTTATCTCAGGGTCGTTTGCACACTGCTCAGTGTTGGAGTTTACCTGGGGTTTACCTGGGTGGGTCGGCAGCAAGGTTAGCATGGGCTGGCACTGGCACCTACTGGTTTCATTCATTCACAGGAAAGGAATAGAAGCATGTGTGGTTTACGTTTCTCTTGTTTTCTTCAAAACAGCTGTGATTGCGTCAGTGGAAGGATGGGAGATGCAAATCAGTGCCACCCATTCTGATGTATATGTGATAGTTTGTACTGTCCTGTTTATCTAGTTTGGCTGTTGGATAATGTTTTCTACTGTGAGACAGAATAATGAAAGGCACCACTAGTGGTACTCAAAATGTCATAATTCAGTTTTTATGTTTTGGTGAAAAGAAAAATGCCAGTGTAGAAATAACTGTGCTTTATGTCCTAAAAACCTTTAGTCTAGTTAATAAATGTTTTACTTTGGCTTTCTTCTGCCTTTGCTTTAATTCCAAAAGCCCTCTCAGTGGTTGCTTTCCGCTTCAGCTTTGTGTTTTGCTGCTAGTGATTTCTGTTTGTGCACACACCAAATGTGTCTCTGGGCCTCTAACACATAAATGTAGATGTGGCATTTATGAGAACTCCTGTCTGGCTAATAAATCTTTGCCACTCTGAGCACAAAGATGACATGGTGACTTGGGTGTAAGATGAAATTCATAAAAACATTTATTTTTCGCACATCTCTGCCTGCATCATACCTGATTCTGCTGTTTTGACATTAAGAGAAGAGAAGCTGTCTTCAGACAGTTGCGGGGACCCCTTCCTGGAGAAGCAGATAGAAGAATTCCTACCTGTGGGATGTGGAGGGGAAGCAGTATTCAATCTCAGCTGGGAGAAAGAAATAGTGCCGTACGGCAGCGGAGACAACGACGATGAAGACATTGACTATCCTCGGCCTGTTGCTACCATAGGAGCGACTGTGATCCCTGCTAGGACTTCACTGTCTACTACACCTCATTATCACACTACTAAATCCACTAAAGCAGCGGGCGTTGTCTCAGCCACTCCCAACAGATTAGCATCCAGGGTCCCACCACCCTTCACACCCAGCCCAGAAATCAGACGCTCCAGCTTCCAGCAGTTGCTCCGGATACACCTGAACACCTTTAACCGGCGCCTGAGTATGCTGGAAAGCAACACGCTTGACATGAAGGAGAGCATCCGTAGTATGGAGGAGCAGCAGAGTCATCTCAGCACCCAGCTGAAGGAGCTCATCGCTCTACATTCAGCTGGCGAGAAGAAAAAGAGGGTTCAGGAGCTGGAGAAGAGCTACACAAATATGGAGGCCCGTTTGACCAGACTAGAGGGGAGGCTGGAAATCCTGATCGATGGTTTCACTGCCTTGGCTCAGGAGATAAACAAGATGAAACGCACTAGACACATCTCTCGTTCTCCCCAAGAAAAGAGGGTTCTGCCTTTAGTCGCCACAGAACTTGCAGTCCCATTGTACTCAACACCCCAGCCTCCTACAGAAACGCCACTCACCAGTAAAACCAAAGTGCCTCAAAACATACCTACTCCAGGTCTCCCCTGGAACAAATCTACTTCTGCTCCTTGGAGAGACAGAAAACTTGGTCCAGCCACCACTAAGCAAGAAAAGAACCCTTCAAAGCTCCATTCAATCACTGGGTCATCTAAAAGTCAAGTCTCAAAAAGTTCAGCAACAAAGTTAAGGACAACCTTGAACAAACCAAGGACTGCATCTAAAACTATAGTGAAGTCTGAAACAGAACAGCCAAAGAGTGGGAGGGCTGCTGTGACAGCTAAAGAGGTTTCACAGAAAAACCAAGCAAACTTCAAGAAGCAAGTTAAAGAAAAAGCAACAATCACTACATTTCAACTGGGGCCACCAGCTCACAGCTCAAAGCCTGCGAGAACCCCTCAGGTGCACAAACAGTCTGACCGGGACAATAAAAAGAAATCTGCACCACCTGTTAAAAAGAGTAGACCTAACAAGGCGTTTAGGTCAGATGCACCACTTCTAAAGAAGGTTCAAGAGGGCAGAAAGTCTTCAGTAGGCAGCAACAAAAACAAAAACAAAGAGTCGGTCTCTCACAAAGCAAAGAATTTTGCTAAGAACATAGTCACAACCACAAAACCTACCAAGACCACTAGTGCAAAGAAGTCTAAAACAACAGTAAAAAGGAAAACAACCAAGGCTATTACTGTGAAGAAGAAGTCTACCGCAACAGTGAAACAGGTGTCACTACCACCTAAAACCAAGGCTACTACTGCAAAGAAAGTAACAAAAAAAACCCAGCAGAAAAAGAAGACAAGCCCTTATTCTGATGTTTTGGATCTCCTGAGGCTCTTAAAGGGAGATCTGCCTGCAAACCAGAAAAAGAGTCAACATGGTTCTCTTCATGTTGTCCTGGGAAGGCTGGCAATTCCCATCAGAATCATCCCTGATGACTAGGGAATATGATGTGTTGTGTTTCATTATTTTTATTTTTTAGTTGTTTATATCTCTTGGCGCTGATCCTGATATTTATCTCTTACTGCTACCGGCTGCTGTACCATGTCAACTGAACTTAGGAGGACCTTCCAGAAGTTTAATATCACGTTAATGTGGCAGCTTTTTCCATTTTGATACTAATGACTTTGAAGGTGTATTTAATGGCAAATAGAATAATTGTAGAGAGAGTTTTACATTAGTACCTGTCATGGATATATATTTGTCTATTTTGCTATGGCCAGACTACCTCAGGGTCTATTTACCTCCAGCACATTTTGAACACCTCATGTGCACCCTAACTTTTCATCCAGCTCCATCATCAGGTCCAAATGTAAATTTTTCTAATACTTTGGTTTGTGACCAAGTACTTGCAAAACTAAAGACTTTTCCCAAAGCAAGCTCATAGCATGGAAGTCCTCTTTGTTGGCTGTTGACCTGCGGACCTGGACAGGTGAGGTAAGACTGACCTGCTGTGGTTAGAGTAGCCTCTGCTCTAGTGGTAGTGGCATTGCTGGCTTGGCTTGAAGGTGAATGGCTTTGCTATGTCACAGTGTGAGACATCTCCTTTCTCTTCAGCAGCTAAGCATCTTCTTCTGCGGCTCATCGTACCAGCCACACTCACTTCTGTATTAACGTTTTAATCTGGTGATATTGTCTGAATTTCTGTTAATGTTTCAGTTTCTGTGCAAAGGTGTTTCCTCTGTTTCAACTGTGCAACACTCATTTACGAGATGGAATCAACATCTGAGACATGTTGAATGGTTTAGCAGCAGCTATGCTTCATCCATCTCCAGTTCCAGCAGTGTTCAATCATCTTTTCTCTCTGGGAAAACTCTTAGTATATGTTGCATAAGCTGTGTGTCTGTGATTTTTGGGTCATATCAAAGTAAGACTAGCCTTTAGTGTAGATATGTGTATTTACTGGAGGGAATAAAAGAATAGTTTGTATGTCCTTGGTCTGAATGATCTCAGTGTTTTGTTCATTGTTGAAGTCTGCCTTGGATCAAGAAGACATCCTACAGGCCACAATTCATCATGTGTCACCTTTTGCAGTTTCCTGCCTCATTGTTCCTTGGATTAAAACTTGTATCCTCTTTGACTGGAAATGTTTACTCAAACACATTGTCTATTTTATTTCAGATGTGCTGCAGGATACACCGGGAACCCACTGCTTGGACAAAGATGTAGCAACAATGAAGTCAATGGTACATTTTCTATTTTGATCCAGGAAAATGACTGATACTGTCTTCTTGTCTTATTATATACCATGACAAAAGTTGCAAAGACCCCTTTAATTTCATTAATGTGGATTTAACAGTGTGTTCAATGAAGAAATGGCTTATGCTTCAACTCTCTGCTCTACTGTTACAGGTAACTGCTATAGCTGTGATCAAAGGGGACGAGAAAGCTGCAGTGGTGGTGTGTGCCACTGCAAGGTGATCAAAAATGGCACTGTTTATTTACCCCAGCTCTCTGGTTGTATTTACCTTTTGGTTATCCTGGCATAGAGTTACTGCCTTATACTGCATCTTATTGCCCTGATACTATGCTACAGATGAACGTTGAAGGCCCATCTTGCTCCAGCTGTAAGCCTGGAACCTTCCATCTCAGCCAGGAAAACAAAGATGGCTGCCTGTCCTGCTTCTGTATGGGCGTCACTCAGCAGTGCTCAAGCTCTACCTACTATAGAGACTTGGTAAGGCCTTGGTACATGGCACAGTCACATAGGAGCAGTGCAGTACTTCAAGAAGAAGACCAAATGAAGGTTTGCACTATGAAATAGCCACAATCATATCAACATGTGAGTTGCACACTTAGAGACGTGTGTGTACTCTAAATAAGGGAGTCTAAATTTACCCTCATCACTCCAACCTGAAGTGGTTCTAAGCCAATAACATCACATCCATCAGTGGTGTTGGCCAGAGACTGACTGATATCTTCAACCCAGTTACTCCTGTGCATCTCCTCTCCCCTTCTTAGTGAATGACTGCAATGACAACTTGACTTCTTGTCTCTCAGAACTACCTCAGGGCAAAAGGGTGAGAAATGTGAAGTGAGTAAGGTCACATACTGTGCAGAGTAGCAAGTAATACTGAAACCTATAATATTCTTCAGTCAGTACAGTGTATGTGTTGGACCTTTCTAGTGCCACAGTCAGTCCAAAGTGTTGTCTCTTGAACTTCTGAATGTGCTGGCATACTTCAGAATCTGATTTATTGGGCAGGTGTGTTGGACACATGAGGAATTGAACTCTATTTATCTCTGAGAGTCAAGACAAGTTGAATGACCAAAGCCCTTTTATTTTTGTCTGTTCAGTCAGCTGACTTTGGCAAACTGAGCTGAACTACTGTAATTGCATGCAGAATTGTTGTGTGGAGTTTGCAGTAATACTGATTCAGTTCTCATTATTTATTGTACCATTTGCTTAAGCTTAATTGTAAATGTTTTTAAATGTGCTTTTGCAGGTGTATTCAGCATTTTACCCAGGGAACTTCCAGGGATTCGCTCTGGTGAACCGTCAGCGCACCAACCGCATCTCTACTGGTTTCACTGTGGAGGTTTCCACTGAGGGCACTCAGTTGTCTTACAGCAACTTTGACTACGTGGGACAGGAGCCTCACTACTGGCAGTTTCCAGGGGCCTACCAGGGAGACAAGGTCAGTATCAAAGAGCGCATACTGTGGCTGAATCAGTGGAAGCAGCCAATGCAGTACCATGACTACCTAACTGCTGTGTGCAATGGGCTGAGTAGAAGAAAGTTGTAGACCACTCTTACTCTATTGCTGTCTCCATTTTGCTGCCTTTTCTTTCTTCGCACCTCAACCAGTCTTTCTTTTCAAGCAAACTTTTGCAGGTTTCTTTCTCAGGATGTGTGTAGGTTCTTTGCTGTCATTGCTACCATTTGTTGCATCTTCTTTTAGATCTGTTTACACAGGGCAAAATGTTGTGCATAGGTTTGAACACCCATGTGTTCACTTCCATAACATAGCAATTGTATGTGTGTGTGTGTTTGCCCCTTTCACCCTCTATAGAAAGATTCTTTCTTTAGTCGCACAAAACGAGCTGAGCAGGTACAGTACAGTAACCTCAGTCTGTGGCTGTTGTGTTGTGTCTGGAGTTTGACGTATAACATTTGGTGCCATTTGTGCACTGTGTTGTCTGGCATGAATACTTCTTTATTTTTAATGTAGTGCATACCCATACATTATGGATGCACATCATGTTTTATTGTTTTCATCATTTCTTAATGTTGACTGAAATCATTATTAGAGGCATGGTAGTTTTACAGCAGTGCACGGTTGAAGGTGGCCACTAAGTGTCCCTTAGATTTGACCACTTACATTGCAGTGCTCATGATCCATATAAATGGACTGATTATTAATGGTCCATTTAACATACAGTTTAACTTTGCTTGGAAAACACTGCCATAACGCTCCCAAATACCGTGGGCTCAGTGATCAAAGGGCTTGCTTTATCCACACCGATAGAGTGACTCATTTACGGTAGCGAGCAGAAAAAAAACGGACCCAGGTAGCTGGCTTCGGTGCAAGTAGTGATATTTATTTACAATGTGGCAATGTGCAAACATAGAGAGGTCAAGTAGGCAGTTGTAACTGGGTGTGATCAGTGGCGGATGCAAAAAACAGTCAGTGGTATGATGGATGATACTGGACCGGGCTGCGGACGCTGGGATCACTCCTGGGCTGGTCGTGGTTGGGATGAAGGATGGCTGAGGAGACAGGAGCATGTATAGCCAGTTAATGGAGACTGTGCATTGACCTGTATGGTGGAGGGTGGTAGGATGAGTAGATCCAGGGTCCAGAGGAGAGGTCTGTAGGGGAGGAAAAGAGAACAGCGGGTCCAAAAAGTAATACAAAAAGAACTAAGAGACATGTAACTTGTAAACTAGGCACAACGCAAAACACGAAATATAGGGGCCCGAAGACAAAGATTGAACTGGCAGGGGAGTGAATGGTGAGCAGTGTATAAGTAAGGGGGAAACTAATGAGGCGCAGCTGGTGAGTAATCAGGGAAGCGGGGCAGGTGTGTCGAATAGTGTAATCAATGCCAGGAAGTGGACTAGTGTGAGGAAAGGAAGCGAGGAAGGTGCTGCCGGGCAAACCTGACACAGAAGAGCAGCTGAGGAAAGCTGCTTCCATGTGGAACCTAATGGCCTCTGAACATAAAGGCACCCATAGATCCAAACAAGCTAGCCAGGTATTTGGTATGAGCTCCACTGGAGGCAACACTCACACATGCAGTGAGAATGAGTGATGCACAGCGTTTCTGTCATTAAAAGTTAACACACTGAGAGTTGTGGACATCTATGGAAGTAAATCCCCACGGTTCATAGATGTAGCAGCATGGAGGATCAGCTCGCTGAGTCTGAGAATCTTGTAGGATATAACTGCGTGTGCATTGCATGTGTTTGAATTTCAAAGATCTGAGTTGGCATGCAAAGTTTTAGGAAAGTTTCTAAAGTCAAAGAAGTTGTTGATTTAAAGTGTTGTATCAAGGTGATTGCATTGGACTGATAAATATTTGCTTTATCGACAACAAACAGGTTACTGCAGTGCATGAAAATGTGATCTGTGATTACCTGTATAACCTGGTTACTTCAGTGCCTAGAAACACACCGACTGATATTGTATCGCACACCCAAGCATCATAGACTGAAAAGCATGACTCACCTGTAGTGTGTTCATCTCGCCAGTGTACTTAGGTGTGTGTATACTGTGGAAGAACTCAGTTCTTAAACCCTGTCTCTGTCATTTTGACTGCTCCCATGGTGCCTCACTGTGCAGGGTGATGTCACACAGCTGGATGACGAGGTCTGGGAGCTCCTTTCTAACTTCTCCAATGGACGAAAGGGTTCCCTGCCATTCTCTCCCTCCTTCTTCTCTAAATCCTCCTCCTCTTTCTCTTCCTCTTCCTCTTCTTCTTCTCGTGTCCCTGCTTCCTCTTCATCCTCTCGTTGGTCTTTGCATAACCTGAGCCCCCCCTCTCCTCCGTCTGGTATCTCCTCTTCAGTTAGAGCAGCCAGACCCCAGCCCTACTCCCCAGGTCACGCTCCCCGTTTGCAGGTACACTCTGAGACTGTGAGAGGCGTGAGAGGTGTGTGGATTGTTTATGAGCCATTTTAGTTTCTTGCTCACATTGGTGACTTCTGATGTTTCTGTTTGGGGTCTGGCTCTGCGGTGCATCAACAGAGCAAGAACTCAGTGAGAAAGACTTCTGCTAGTGCTTCTGGGGACATGAGAAAGGTAGACAGTGGCATGACTGAGTGATTGACATACACATAGGAAACTGCCATAGGAAGCTTTAATAGTCAATTAACAACTGATTTTCCTAAGTGTGTCCATAGCAGATAATGTTTAGTTCAGAAACTTGTAACAGATTAGAATTATGATCTACCAAAGTAATCCAGATTATATTTAGTTTATGGTTACCAAACAATGGAAATTAACACAATTCTAATCTTTGACTAGGTGATATGTTCAAACAGCCCCACTCACTGCTGCCTCTGTAATTGTCCAGAGTAAGAGTAAGGCTGGTTTTAAGAAGGGCTGTCAGCATAATGTTGTCTGCTTTAAACTAACTCTTAGTGAGGCTCATCTTAAACTGTCATTCTCACATTATTGACAGTGGAATTGTACTTTTAGTTGTCAGACAGAGCTTAAGAAGGGCTGTCAGTATAATGTTGTCTGCTTTAAACTAACTCTTAGTGAGGCTCATCTTAAACTGTCATTCTCACATTATTGACAGTGGAATTGTAGTTTTAGTTGTCAGAGTGACTTCTATGGTGTTACTCCACTGTCAGCAGGTCTTAATAGCACTTGTACCACAGAACATGTACTGAACAGAGTTTAGATTAGGTCCTGAGACTGATTCTTGCCATGCTTGCCTGCTTGTATTGCTTCTCTTTCTGCTTACGTTTTAGTCTCACTGTCTCTGTCTCCATCTGTGGCTTACTCTGCTCTGCCTGTCCTTCCTCCTTTGCCTCTCAGTACTTTCTGGTCTACAAAGGTTTCAGCTTGCACCAGGATGATCTGCTCTTCTGGCAGCTCCCAGCGCAGTTCACAGGGAATAAGGTAACTGTGAAACCTCGTGGCAACGTCCCCTCCTGAAGCCTGGAGGTTATAGAAATACTGCAGCTTTAGTATCCTCCGGCCATCCCATTACCCCTCAGTCCTCATAGTCCCTTCTCTCTAGTCCCTCACCTGTGGACACCTCCTGTACCACTTAACTTCATCCCAGCCCTTGGTCTAACTGTCCTCTTGACTTCCTGTGCTACTGTCCTCTGCTGTAATAAAGAGAGGACAGGACTTGTGGCTTGATCCCTTATTAAATATGGAATCAGAACCTGGGAACAGATGAAACTGGTATCACTGTAATGTATTACTCTTAGCTCTGCTGCCATTATTATTACAGTTTTTCTCCATAGCTGAGCCTCAGCATTCTCCTGCTTCTTCTGTGCAACATAAGCATTTCTCATACAAATAAGAACCGTTCAATACATTTCAATAATTGTTGTTGTCTACAATTTGAACAGTTATCAGCTGTGTATAAATACTGTAAATCAGTTTCATTTTAGGTAAATAGCTTTATTCCTGAACATTTAGAAATTATTTCACCATTCACATCATCACATGCACATGAGTTCATGCGGTTGTTAGAATATGTCAAGCCCTTACCCGTTGTGAATTCCACTTGCAACAGTTTATTCATGTTGTTATTAAAGCACACTGGATGAATGCAGACTAAGAAAACTCTTAGCAATTATTTCAGAGTCAACAAGATTTGCTGAATTACCAACCAATAAGAAAAATGCACACACTGCACACTGACTGTGTGGTGTGAGCTTTGTCTGGCCCCTAACATGAGGCGATAACAACCCACTGATAAATAAATGATTCCCTTCCGACTGAAAAGGTTTGATTAAGAACAGGTCGGGATGGGCCGTAGGGTCTTGTTGATCTCTCAGTACTTCCTGTTCCAACCCTGTTTAAATCTGAAAGGTTATCTACAGTGCACTGAATGACCCTGAGAACAAACCTGCTCCCATATAGGTTTGAGATTATGTTGGTTATGCTGCCGTGAGCACGTCCTGCAAGACTTATGAAAAACCAAAGGATCATGTGAAATCTTGAACAGAATTTTCCGTGTAACCTGTTAATCCACGTGTGAAAAACACCGCCAGGTTTTCATATTATGAGAAAGCTAGAGTTAATGTGTAAAACGGGGCGCTCCTGTGCTGTCAACACACCAAAAACTAGTGACATCATCTTGTTGACGCTGTAACTCCCACACGTTAAAGCTGGAAACAGAAGTTTTAGCTTGCCCTTTTAGCACACAGGATTTGACTCCCTGTGTGGCTCTAAACCATTTGGCCCTGAATTTTGCCACACTTGGTCACTGTTTGATGTTTGGTCCTTGCTAACTGTGTTTTAGGTGGGTGCTTATGGTGGCAAACTGAAATACACCATCTCTTATGTGGCTGGTCCAAGAGGAACACAACTTGATGATGCTGACGTCCAAATAATTGTGAGTATGCCTCCATGCTGATTCGCTGTTTTCTCCCATGATTACTTTTCGTAACGTTTCCTCACTGCTCAGCGTTGTTCCTGCAGGGTAACGACATCACTCTGGTAGCTCGTCAGCCCTGGCAGAGAAGACAGCAGGGCAGCAGAGAGACTCACCACTTTGAGATTGTCTTCAGGGAGGTGAGTGGGTCTTAACAGCACAGGAACACAGTGTGTCTGCAGTGATCTGGGCAAGCAGAAGGACGCTTGTTCTTATTGGATACAAGTATCCACTATCTTCTTGTTTCATAGGAACACTGGCATCGTCCTGACGGCATGCCTGCCAACCGTGAACACCTGATGATGGTTTTGGCTGACCTAGATGACATCCTTGTCCGCGCTTCCTACTCCACTGAGATGCGCTCCTCCAGTATCTCTGACATCAGCATGGAAGTCGCTGTGCCCAACTACAGCGGCTTGGCACAGGCCCTCGAGGTGGAGCAGTGCCGCTGCCCAGCTGGGTACCAGGGACTCTCCTGCCAGGTAAGTGACCACTTTTTCAGACTTAATGACTTTGGTGGAAACAATATAAGCTGGTTTTGCTTCATTAAAACACCCATTGATGTGTTTAAGTCCCATGATGTCTGTTTTAGGACTGTGCACCTGGATACACTCGCACTGGAGGAGGTTTATACCTGGGTCACTGTGAGCTGTGCGAATGTAACGGCCACTCCGACACCTGCCACCCAGAGACCGGCATCTGCACGGTATAAGCACTAGATTAGTGTATGACTGAGCTTTGCTGTGGCTAGATTGCAATACCCTGACACGATGGACAGATCTCTAAACACAATGTGCTCCCCCTTCCAGAGCTGCCTGCATAACACACAGGGTGAACTCTGCGATCAGTGCGGCCCTGGCTTCTATGGCGACCCCACTGTTGGCACTCCAGAGGACTGCCAGCCCTGCGCCTGCCCTCATCCTGACCCTGACAACCAGTGAGTGCTGGCACAGACACCAAGACTCACATTCCACCTCTAATTATAGCTCAACACCAGCCTGTGTCCAGCTCACTTGTTCTTGTTCACAGCAAATTCCACTGTGGAGTTTAATTCAGAATTTATTCCAGTAACATGTTTGTTATTTGCATGTAGCTAAAATGAAATATTTCATATTCATTCTCCATCTGAAGTCATCTGTGTTTATATCCCTACTTCACTGAACAAATCAGCGACTGTATACTGCAGAAATCCCTCAGTAAAATGTGACAAAATGTGGGACAGCTAATTCCATTGTCCTGCTTTGGTTCCTCTACCTGAAGCTGCTTTGCTCAACTCACAGCAAAATATGAATGTGACACTAAATTACTAGGTTTTGCTGAATCAGTTGATATTTAAACTTGTTTCTGCACTACAGTTAGGTTCTTGTCTCTGTGTGTTTAACTCATGTAATAGGTTCTCTCCTACCTGTGAGAGCCTTGGAAATGGAGGCTACCAGTGCACCGCCTGTCAGCCGGGCTACACTGGCCAGTATTGTGAACGGTAAGATATCACGACACTTTCTCCAGGCGTGGATCCACATGGTTACATTTCAAGGGGTCATTTTTATAAATTCAACTTATTGGAGGGCACCTTCCTTCTGCGTGTTTTTATCATCACCAGTTGTGCTCCTGGATACGTTGGCAACCCACAGGAGAGACAGAAGTGTCGTCCATACGATGGTAAGCTTTAACTGAAATGTGACTAAATGGTGCTTATGATATATGAAATTAAAAAATATGCTCTTGTTGCCAGAACTAACTAAAAATGCTTTATGAGAAGTTGAAATATATACTGTAGCATGCAGCTGCTGAACTTGAAAAGATTTAGTAGGATAATTTGGAGAGGAAGCTAAAAAAAAGTGGAACCGTTTCTTCAGTTTAGACAGTTTTTATCACTTTCTTTTTTCCACCCAATTCTTTATTTGCACCAGTTGTACACATTTCTACTGTATCTTGTGTCAAGATACTGTATATGTCTGCTTTGACCATAAGATTCCTTTAGTGATTCATCCATCTAAACGTAGCCACTGTACCTCTGACCTGTTTTGGCTTGAGGTTCAAAACATTTCCTTTGTGAAACACAAATAAGAAGTCTAGTTTACTACGTTGAGTTTGTTTTGACCTTTACTTTTTGCAGCTGCAGCTTCTCTGGTGGTGAAGATCTATCCAGAAAGGGTCCTGGCATCCCAGGGTGGTCCTGTCACTTTGAGGTGTCAAGTATCCGGCTCTCCTCCGCACTACTTCTTCTGGTCCAGAGAGGATGGACGACCCATCTCCAGCAGTACTGAGAAACGCAGACACGGTATGGAGCACACTTCAGCTGTGCAGCCACAGCTACTGTGGGATGGACAGATATGATCCTGTGTATGTCTGAGAAATCCCAAAAGTGTTAGTGAAAAATGTTTGCACTTTGTCTTTTTGGTTTGAAACACTTGTCCTGATCTAACTGAGCTCAACAGACAAATGGCATGTGATATATGATGAACTGTATCAAATTCTACAATATGTTATGTGTGAATATGACACCTGTTGCTCATGTGCACATGCAGGAGCAGAGTTGTACTTCCCCAGCGTGCAGCCGAGTGATGCCGGAGTCTACATCTGTACCTGCCAAGACCTGCGCAGCACCAACAGGAGCCATGCTGAAATTGTTGTCACAAGTGTGTATGGGTCTCACGTCCATAAGCAAATGGTTTTTTTCCCCTCATACTGCTTTTGAGACATATTAAATAGATTCTGTCCATGGTTCAACATATGGGTTTCCGTACTGTATGCAGGGATTACAAAAGACTTCATTCTTCAGTTTCACTGACTGTGCGCATTGTGCATTGTCAGTATGTGTTGTTTGATGTTTGGGATATGTTTTAACACAGCTGACACTTAGCTTTTACTGTACAGCATCATGAATTTGATCAAATAAAGTTTACTTTCACTTTATAATTTACAAAACCCTGGCAGTTTATATAAACACTCAGGGTAACTGATTTGTGCATTTCCCCAGGTGTCCCATCCAGACCCATTGAGGTGACGGTTGAGGAACCCAGAACTCAGACTGTCAGGGTGGGGTCTACTGTCAACTTCATCTGTACTGCAAAGAGCAAGGTAACACAGTTATTAAATTACTTTTTAAGGAAATGTTTTACATTTAAAGGTTAAAATGGTTTGACATTGTCTTTCTTTACAAGAGTTTGATGAGAAGACCATCGTGTTAAATATGAAGCTACAGTCAGCGGCTGTTTAGCTCAGCGTAGTGCAAAGACCAGAGAAAAGAGGAGGCAGACAGCCTGGCTTTGTCCAAAGGTTATAAAAACCATCTACCAGAATTCTAAGAAGCCGCTGCGCTGGACTAAGAAATAGTTGGGCCCATAAAATCCCAAATTGTCTCTAAATAGCTGAACAGCAACAGCATTTCTTTCCCACATGTAACCAATAACATTCCAAGCATCTTGTATTTTGTGTGTTTTCCGTCCCCGTACAGTCGCCAGCCTACACCCTGGTGTGGACCCGGTTGGGTAACAGGAAGCTTCCCAGCCGGGCCATGGACTTCAATGGCATCCTGACAATTCAGAATGTCCAGCCCGAGGACGCGGGCATCTATGTTTGTACTGGCTCCAACATGTTTGCCATGGACGAAGGCAATGCCGTCCTCTATGTGCCAGGTTTGTGATCCTCGGCACCGCATTCCATTACCCATCACCCCTTGCCACACTACCACCTCTGGCTTCCATAGTTACCCTCCCTACACATGAGTCACATCTTCAGCTTGGAATGATGCATGCTTCTCT
Organism: Monopterus albus; assembly: GCF_001952655.1. Classification (NCBI taxonomy): domain Eukaryota; kingdom Metazoa; phylum Chordata; class Actinopteri; order Synbranchiformes; family Synbranchidae; genus Monopterus; species Monopterus albus. The sequence continues at coordinate 27,270 of NW_018128251.1, read as the reverse complement.
GTTTGACTGCGTTTCTCATTGAGCATTGTAAACACTCAGCCCTGGTAACATCATAATAACCTTGCAGTTCCAACTCCCAAAGTATTTGCCCTCTGCCCTCACACACTGATGTACAGGCGGGTGACAAATTAAAGGAAAAACCAGCATCAAGTGTCTAATAAAGTGTTGTGCCACCACATGCCGCCAGCTGGGTTGAGATCTGGTGACTGTGAAAGCCACAGCATATGATTCATATCATGTTCATACTCATCAAACCATTCAGTGATCCCTCGTGCCCTATGGGAACACTGTCATCTTGGAAGAGACCACTCCCATCAGGTTTTACCTTTCACTTGTCACCGTCTGTACAAGCCAGTGTCATCCTCACACTGCCATCCAGCTCATCTTACTGCTTTTATTCAACTTGTTGTCTTTTGTGCCTGTGATCGGTGGATTTTTCTGCGCTTTATGTGAAGAAATACAGCTTGTGGGTTTGGTTAAAACTAAAGACTACAACTTTTCAGATAACACATGGGGCCAAGTATGCAGTTTTATATTAGCTATAGCTTGACTACTGACCATTCAAAGTCATGACACACTAACTAGGCTTGGGCCAAATGAGCACTATTTTGGATCAGTGATTTGTGGGTTGTGCTTTCCACCAACACTCTACTACAAATGTTTTTTCTTTCCTCCTTGGTTTGTGTAATCGGTGGTGGTTTGGTTGCTTCCTGATCACTGGTAGAGCTGCCGGGTGCTGCTGTTAGAGGTTTTATTAGCAGGGTGCTAGATTCTGGTGTCTGTCTTAAACTTTGAGCTCCTTGGGTTCCTCTGTGCCTGAGCTGTGCTGTGCAGTGAGAAGGACTGCGGATGCCATCGTGGGTGCTTAGTGACTCGGCGACTGACATTCAGAGGACTTCAGTGTAACTGGAAAAGAGGAGGAGTGGGAAGAAGCCCACCACCCCTGATGTTTTTGTGATGTTCCACTTGACACAGTATTCCTTCTCACAATAACCATGAGTGTTAGTCCCCTGATGACCTGATGATGAATGTTGAAGAACAGAAAGGTGCTATTAGCCATGCAGTTGGTTCAAACTGCGGTTGAATTCTGTTTTTCAAAGTGCTGTTGTGCTACTTTAATATCGCTCCTTCATTCCTTTGGTGTTGGCCGAAGTCGGTCCTGTTTGACCTGAGTGTTACGTCTCGGATTTAGTTGGGAAAATATTTGACAACTGAGTTTTATAATGCAAAAAAGGTTTTGAAACCAAAATTATGTCAGGAAACAGTTGTGTATTTTGTTCTTTTTATGTCCATCTTGTTAATGTTGCTGCCATATTTTCTTTATCGATTGACTGAAATATGTTTTCCTGAAATTTTTCCATAAAATCAAAAATATCAGAAAAGTTGAAATTTGTTTTCTTTGGTTAATTTTTTTGTTCAAGGAAATTGACGGTTTCCTTTTATCATGTGTGTTTATGTTTAGGCAGTTTCTGGTGTTTTTATAAGAAAATATTTTATATCTCTAAGAATATTTTACACCTCAACAGAAACAGGTCACATTTCTTTTACCATTCAGATCTTTGTATCAACCATGACTGCATTTTTGTATTGGTGCATTCCTACTAACTTAAAAGCTATACAGTATGATTATACCCACGGTGCTTCTGTAAAGATTTTATGCTTATTTTTAAAGATGTTTCTTTTGAAAGGACACCTAACTGATATAATGTAGATGTGTCACATTGCAATGTATTTATCTCAACTGTGAATATATTTTGTGAACAAAAGAAAATTGATTAAAATGATCAAACTGATTTGATAATTTATGGATGGGGCTCACTGACTTATTATCTCAATCACTTAGGGGTAACCACAGGCTGTATGTCAGCTTTTTAACAGCTGTAATGAAACTAGAGTCTCAGTGTTTTAGACTGCTTCTAGTTACTAACCTGCACGTCTCATGTGTGGCTATTCTTCATACCCTCATCTCTCCGTTTGCTGCTGTACAGTTCCCATAGGCATGCACACTGAGTGTATATGTGTGTTTGTGTTTCTTGATTTTGATTATTTACAGAATAAGAAGCATTTTTGAGCATTGTTGTTTCTTATTGTGGTTGGTGTTGAGTGTGAGATAACCATTAAATGCTCCAAACAATACAGTTATTCTAATCAATGCACTGCTGTTCAACAAACATCAGTTCAGTATCAGTAAGTGTGAAAATTGAATGCATGTAGCTATGAGTTAAATGGCACCAACTATCATGATGATGATTATTAACTACCAAAAAGAAAATCATAAACATAAACAGGAAAATCAATCATTTGCTGGAAAACAGTGATCATACATTGTTAAAGTTGGTGCCAGTTGAAGTCAAGTTCATGGTTCTTTTAGCAAGTTTGCATCATGTGTGACGCTTTTTGGAGTCAATTGGCCGAAGCCACGACAGCCCACGTTTGGAGGTGGATATAAGTGTCTCCAGGGAGGTGAGAGGTAAACTGCTGTTACCCTGGAGAACTGACCTGTCAGTATACCTGTCCCCTCCCTCCCTCCTGCATCTCCAGAGGCCTCACAGACTCAGATGTTTTACACAGCCTATGAAATGTTTGAAGGACGCAGAAAGCGTAAGTCTGCATGGGCATGGTTTCCTCTCTGCTGGTCTCCCTGAGGGACCGGGCCTCTCTCTCTCTCTGTGTCATGCATGCACTCATCTTCTGCAGCATGGATATTCTGGTAAGCGGTTGTGTCCATGTACAATCAGCCAAGTAGCACTCTACCCTCACTTTCATACATGATGGCTCAGAGCATTATGTGTTATGTTCTGTTAGTAAGCAGTCATCTTTAGCTCTATTACTTTCAGTATATTATTAAGTTATCAAGCTCCTGTCCTTCTTAGAGTGAAAGCTTGAAGATTGTGCATGAGCATTCCTGGCTCCCACTATATTCTTTGGGTTCATTGGGCTCCATCACTGCAGAAAAAGGTGCATGTTCATTCTTATGGGCAACTCCTTGTGAATGTTAATTCATGAAAGAGGGGCGGGGCCATGTCTCAGCATTCAGAGACTTGAGGCATCCTTTCTTGTTTCTTCCCTCTCCACTCTGCTCTCCATGGGAAACATGCTGTACCAAGAAAAAGCTGTCATCTGGGCTTCAAACATCATACTGTGCCTAATACATCCCATCCCTTGCTCAGTGTGGGTAGCAGACTGGTGTCCAGTGTGAGAAACTGTGTTTCGGTGCATCAAACAGATGCAGATGTAAACGTGATATCAGTTGATGAAGGTTTAAGACTTCAAACATACAAAATATATGATAAGCACTTTTCTCTCCTTACCTGGTACCTACCCATGAAGCTAGTTTTAAGTTGCAATACAGCTGCACTTTTGTTAGTCTTATTTAAGTGCATTTTTTTCCTGTAATTTCAGCTCACAAATGAAATGTTGTTCCCCTCCATAGTACTGGGGTATAGGTGGACAGATGTCTCAAGACCTGGACAGATAAAGTCAAAACTATCTGTGAGGAGGGGTTTATTCCTTAGTCTGGGTGAACTGACCGTTAAGTTACACCTCTTGATTTTACCACAGATACTGACAAAGCCCATGGCAGAGACTCTACAGGATGCATGCATACTCATAAATAAACCATTCACTGTTCAGTGTAAACCTAAGGCCATTATGATAGCCCCATGTCCCATAGATGATGAAACGTCTCTCTGTCCTGGAGTATTGGTACCACTGAGGTCAGTCCCGGCTAGGATAGATCCAGTGTTTTTCAGCCTGCTGAGATAGCCTCCCCCCCTGCTGAAAGAGGCCTTTCATTTACTTTGTCATCCTGGGATTATACAGGATTGGATTGAATACAAAGTCTAGCAGCCAGACCAAAGTGGCGCAGAGAGCAGTATGCACAGAGGCCATGCCCAGGCCTGCCTGCCACATCTCATCTGTTCCATCTGCTCAGAGGATCTAGACAGCCGAGGGTGGGGGCGCAGGCAGAGGCTGTTACACACTCTCTCAGTCTGGTCCCACAGTTTACACAACATATACTGCAATTCCAGAGCTCTAGACTCTTGACACTTTTCAGTCTACTCCCTCACTGCATCAGTAAACCAGTCTGCATTACCATACTTTAAATCTCCACGTATCTCAGGGAAGTGTCTGTTTTGAGCTGCTCGACTGATGTGTTTCCTTCTATAGCTGCAGTAGGGGCCCAGCCTGTGGCCACCGTTACTCCCTCAGTGCTGAACGTCCGGCAGGGCCAGAGGGCAGAGTTTCACTGTGCAGTGACTGGCAACCCAACACCTGCCATCGAATGGATCGGTAAGAACAGTTTGAACTCCACTTTTGCTGTGCTTGGTACAGGCCTTGTTGAATTAAATCATATTAATTTGAGTGGAAAAGCCAATTTTTGTTTTCATTTATTGCACTTAAGGAAAGCCAAGTGCAGCCCTCGGTACAAGGATGTAACTATGTGGTTGTTGCAGGAGGTCCAGGGAACAGAATGAGTCCCAGAGCTGTGATACGAGCTGGTGTACTGACCTTCACAGCAGTGGACCCAGCTGATGAGGGAGAGTACACCTGCAAGGCCCTGAACACTCATGGCGAGCACACAGCACGGGTTTCTCTCTTTGTACAAAGTACGCTCTGTGTTTGTGTGTGTGAACATTCCTGAGCCCATTCATTGACTTCATGGTTCTTTTTGTTTGTGTTGCTGTAGCAGTTACAGTGTAAGACAACAGAACTAATGAAACACAGCAAATTATGGCTGATATCTTCTGTTTTTGAATAATCTCTATGCATTTTTGATCAGAGTCCCACCCAAGTGGCCTAGGCACCCAGCCCCAAGTCCAAGTCAGCCCCCAAAATATTGAAGTTCAAGAAGGCGACACATTGAGGTTGTACTGCCGTGCATCAGGATCACCCACCCCGAAGCTCACCTGGCTGAAGAATGGAGGACATCTCCCTCCAGAGGTGAGACATCTCCTGCTTTCTCAGTGCCTCAGTGAACACAGACTGTTTTCAAACTTAAAAGCTGTATTTACATTCTTCTGTGGTACCGAAAGGTGTGTCCAGTGCCGATGGTGTTTCTTCATACTGTGTCAGTAGTTATGACTGTTTTGCCATTTACATTTACTTTCTGTTTGTCTCCTTCTCTTTTTTGATCCCACCCTGTTCTGACATTTGCTCAGGCTATTTCCTCTCATGGTTTCCATCAATTTAAAAGCAACAGTGTCGATGTGTTACAGAGACGTATTGAGGACCTACAGGTCTGTCCATCTGTCTGCTGTCTGTCCTGTCTCATAGCTCATGTCCATTGTCCTCACACATGGTTGACTAAGTGCATGATCAGTGTCTTTGATACACACCTTGTAAATCTTGTTAATTTAGCTCAGGTGCTCACTAAGTCTTTTTAGAGCTGGTGCCAGTTACAAACAAGCTGCTGTAGATTTGTCTGGTTGACTTCGTGGTGTACTTGCATGCAGTACTTGTTTTTATGTTGTGTTTCATTAATATGTCTTGTATAGTTTGTTGTTTTGTACTGTCCACATCATACCATCTGTGACGTGTTTGGGCTCATAGCACCCAGTTGACCCTTATCATTCCACTATGTATTAAGAGGACTAAAACTACAGTAGGTACTGTAGGTATTTCAGACATACTTAAAACCGTGCCAGGCGCAGCCCACTGCCCCCCTGCCCCAGGGGGGTTTGTGTTTGTCTGGTTTCTGCACGGCCCTCTACTTGGGTTGGGAAGGGCTCCAGGGCCTGTTTAGTTCTGCCTCAGAGAGCTACTGCATAGTGTCAGCCTTTCCCAGGGGGCGCCAGGCTCTGACGTGCGACCACGCAGAAATTCTGTATGCTCTAGCAAAAGGCCTGCTTTGAAAACTCGTCAGTGGGTTCAAACACACATTGAGCCAGTGCCCGCTTCAGCCCCTGCTGGGTTTAGCCTCCCTCACGGTTGACTGGGCTGAAGCTAAGCAGCTTTGTCCATAGCTGCCCCAACACTCCCTGGATACAGTTATCCCTCCCCAGACCCTTCCCTCCTGATTCCCCTCCCCTCTGAGGTGTTTCCAAACTTTATGAAAGCGTGTTTTCAGCCGTGCCGGGCCTCTGACTACCATGTGGAGTAATGTGCAAACTAGCAAAGTTGTTGAATGCACATGAGCCAGAAAGTCCTGAGACTTCCTTAATCTGAGTCTTGAAACTCAGTCAGATTTTGGTTTTACTCAGTATATTCAGATATTTGAACTTCCAGGCTTGGTGCTTATTGATTAACCTCTGGCTCAAATCAATGTGTCACAAATTGTCAGACTGTCAGTTCTAACAGTTCTAATGTTTCATAATCTTTGCAAACACCAATCATTAATTTTTTCAGAATCAATAATAGTGTAGTGGACTTACTTATCATTGATCATGATATAGTAACACAAAGTGGACAAAGTTTTGTGCCATAGAAATCATAAGCCAAAATCCATTTACAGAAAGACTGAACTGTAGCAATAACAGCTCTTGTCCTGTCTTTAAGAGCTTCGCTGTAGTGCTTTTGTGTCGCTACTAGGTAGTGATGTCATGATGTCAGCAATGTCATATTTGTTTTTCAAGGGACATGAGACAGGTAAGTGATGTGATTTGTCTTCAGTAGATGATTTATGGGTGTTGATATGTTTTAAATATTAGTGAAATCATATGATATACAATGCTGTGTACCATGGCAGGAAATTTCAGTGGTCAAATTATAGTTTTTTAATCTCCTTGATTATTGATGTGTCTTCTCCAGGCCCAAACGGACCGCACCGACATCGGTACCCTGCTCATCCCCAACATCAAGGTGTCTGACTCAGGCACTTACATGTGTGTTGGCAGCAACAGCATTGGCTCAAATAGTGCTCCAATTAAAGTCACTGTGTTCAAAGGTGAGATGACATGATGGTCAAACTGAATTAGCTCACATTAGACATTTGTTGGTGATGATTCAGAGGGGACAATAATAGGTTTGACTTTATTGTCTGGTTTGGTTTGGTTGTTTTTATTTCTACTCTGGAGGCTGTACCGACAGGGGAACATTTATTTTTGCTGTTGCTGCATCAAATTAGAGACGATAAGATATGAATAAATAACAGACAAGGGTATAGTTTGACTATAGCAAAGGTTATATTAAAGTAAAACCTACATATGTCTTCCTGTGTCCCTCTGTCCCAAGACCTATAACCTTCCCTGTCCACCCTGTCAGCCATTCCTCTCTTTGCACAGTTTAGTCAAAGGTTGCCCACCAACTGATAATAATAGTAATAATTTCATATACATCTTAATTACAAGCACAGTGATTGTAAAAGAAGGAATAAAACAAGTATTTCCCATATCTGTACATAGATTGTGTGAAAAATGTTTAATAAATCAAAACGATACATCAATACAATACAAAAAAAACATCCTTACTTCCTGTAAGGTCATACGGTATTATGGATATTTATGTCTGAGTGAATCTTTCATAAGAAAAACAAATGTGGTGCATGTGATTTTGTTCGTGCAGCGGACCATAGCTCTTCGGTGGTCAGCATCCAGCCATCTATAGCTAACGTCCAGGAGGGCCAGAGTCTGGAGCTCAACTGTTTTGCCCCTGGAAATCCCCCTCCCCAAGTCACCTGGATGAGAGCCAGGGGACCCCTCTCCTCCAACCATCAGGTAATCACTGGTACATTCTGGTAAAGGTTGTGAATTTCTGCAGCAGAAACATATGTTTCCAAATTCCTCAAAAACTTAATTATTAGATTAGAATCATAGTTTGAAGCTTGTCTGAACATGTCAGCACATACATCTAGATTCTTGTTGAGGTCCAATATGTAATTAGAGGTATTCTCTACATAAAAAGTGTATGTTGATTTAGGCAGGCCAGTTCTTAAAATCTGAGTACATATACAGTTGGTTTGTCAATTTGATCAGCATTTTAATATCAAATTCCATACTGATATTAGGTTTTATTGTCAGTATTAGTATTTAATAGTGTTATTTGCCATTGGTAGTAAAGTGGTGTCGCATAAGAGGAGGAAAATGGATGGATGGAGTGAAATGGTGAGCTTTGTTTTGCAAGCTGAACTGAAATTAGTTGACTCCTCTTCTGCCATGCGCAGGTTCTGGGCAATCAGCTCCGAATTCTGTCAGCCACTCCAGAGGATTCAGGAGAATATATCTGCCAAGTACAGAGTATCCCTGGAAGCCCAGGATCCCATATCCACCAGTCCTCTGTCTCTGTGTCTGTCACTTCATCTTCTTCACGTAAGTTAGTCAACACTTATGGCCTCTGGCTTGTCTTTCTTCATGGACCAATAAGAAAACAATTTTGACACTGTATTGCAGCAGAATGCAACAGAATAAATGTGTCACTTTGTTATTTTTCCAAATATTTAATCTCACTGTGCTTAAGGTTGGGCTGTTTTATTTGATTTGGCAGCCTTTTCTTCCTCACTAAGGAAATTCTACTTGGTGACAGCATCAGTCAGAGACTGGGAGAAACTCATTAAAAGCAGGGCGTTACATGGCAGGGTGTTGTTCTCACACAAACACTGCCTCACTTCATGAATGAACTTTCCAGTTGTGCTTTCCAGTGTAGCCCAAGTAACCTTGGATTGAATGACTTTCCTCACTACTGGCCCGTGATCTCATCCTCATTCACTCCTTCCTGGAATGTTTGCGCTCCTAAATTGCTGCCAGTGCAGCCCATGGCAACACTAAGTAGTACTTATTACTTCAAGTGCCTGTGAATAACAAGTCAGCTTAATGAAGTGAGATCACTAAAGTCCTAATAGAATCCTCTTTTTCTGTGGCAGGTCTTCAGAGTCCCATCATTGCCATTGAGCCCCACACTGCTGCAGTGCGTGTGGGGGAGTCAGCCAGCTTCAGGTGCAGGGTGTACAGCGGAGCTCAGCCTGTCAGACTGGAGTGGAAACTGGCCAGCAACCAGCCCCTGCCAGGTAATAACCACACATACCTTCTCTGAGGAACAATCCTGCTCTGTGAGTTGTGATTTTATTATGGCGTTATTTACAGACAGTTACAGCTGCAAGTCCCTCCTGCAGTACTCCTCTGTTACTGATAACACTGAAATCTTTTTCTCTGAGACTTGCGTTGACATCTTTGCATTAGTACAATTTTGCATGGTATTCGTTATGCCTGGTAGAATTTCATGACATAATGGGTTCTCTTGTCAAAACATAGATATGCTCTGTGGTGCACGTTTAATAAAAACTGTAAATAGAATGTGCATGTTGCAATCAGTCATTTCCTCCAGTCCCAGATTTGTACTGCTTTTACCTTTGTCAGTTTTTAAATGAAGATTTCTTTAGCTGAGGTTTTCTTAGAATCTTAAGGGGCTACTCTACTCTAGCACTTTATTTTAGCTTTCCCAAAAAGCTTGGGGACTCACAAGAGACAGATTAAAATTGCAAAAACACTGGATCATCTACAGAATTCTCATAAGTAAACTAGCATTTTATTTCAGACCCCTTTTGCCTCCTAATTGCCCCCCACCTCTTTCAAACCCCACACTTCTAGTTTGTAATGAAGAAAAAAAACCTCATCATCTGAGGTATTGTATTTTTAGGACACTCCATTCAGAGCCACAGAATACATTATATTCTGTTCATACAAGCTGAGTAGTGTCAATCACAATGGGTAAACTAGGTGGAGTTCACCATAAAGGTTCAGGTGTCTTTTACAAATCTGTTGTTTCATTTGCATCTTTGTTTTGCAGATAATGTGGATGTTAGCCCTGATGGTTCTGTTATTACCATCAGCAATGCCCACTCTATCAACCACGGTGCCTATCGCTGTATAGCGAGCAACCCGTTCGGCATCACCCATACCCTGGTGTCTCTGATAGTTAAAGGTAAGCTACACACATATCAGCATGCACACACATATCTAATTTCACACTACCCTCAAATGTCTAAGTGAATAGTGCCCTCTAGTGGCTGTTTGGAAACGGAGCCAAAATAGTATTGTGCATCTGTGCCCTCAGGGTCTCCTGTGGCCATTGTCACCCCTGTTGGTCCTGTGCGGGTTAGTGTGGGTGAACCCATTAACCTGGAATGCCAGGGATCTGGAGAACCCCGCCCTTCAGTCTCATGGCACAGGCTGGACAGGAATCGCAAGATCATGCTGACTAGTCCTGTACCCATGGAGTCCAACGCAGTCATGCAGGTGCTAATGCATCTGATAATATCAGAATGTTTAGAGCAGCTTAAGTGATACACCATTCCTTCTTTTCTTCTGTGCTTCTTCTTGTTGATGAAGAAATATGTCCATTTTTCTTCTTCCTGCAGATTCTAGTGGCACGTCCAGAAGACAGTGGCATATATGTGTGCACAGTTCGCAGCACTGAGGGCACCACAGAGACCAGGGTGGAGGTCATTGTTGAGGGAGGCTCTCAAGTGCCATCAGTGCCCAGGGTTTCTGTTACTGAGCCACTGATGCTTGTGGTGGAGGGACAGTCTGCGACACTGCGCTGTGAAGTGCACGGTAAGGACTCAGGGTGTAAATGACCAGTTTCATCATCTTTTATTGATTCTCTTACCCAGCAATCCAGTGTTTGCTGATACCTAAACATATGCCATGATTTCTAATTGATTTGATTCAGGGACCAGCAATTGATATCAATCACACAATTAGATTTTTATTAACTCCCAGATACTCCTCTGTTAACATTCAAGTACTATTTAAATACAAATAAGGGCCCATGATGACCCTCCAATTCAACATAACCTTTGACTTTTGAGACAGGAAGCATTTTACATTGTCACATTTACAAAAAGCTAGAAAAATGCATTGCATTGGAGTTTTATTTCAGACACTTAGTGCTGTGTGTGTTGTTTTTAATTCAATATACTTCAGTACCCACAGTGTGTTTCTGATGGGAGAGGTAGCTTTATAGGTCAAAACCAATTCACATAGAAAGCATTTATCACTCGGCTTTCTCACACAGCAGTTAGAGCTCCAGTCTATCAAATGTGTCAGTCCACACTGACAATATACTGACTCACAGAGTAGTACTGGCTGCAGGCCTTGGTAAGGTGGGTTTGGACATACAGCCTCGTCCACATCTTCATCCAGCACCACCCACATCTATTGCGTCACCGTGCTTTCTTCAAGAGGGTTAGGGGATGTGGGCAGGGCTGGATGTTCAACCCTAGTACCCGTTCTGTGCATCACCCTTGGACCCCCTGCTTTTTTCATGCTTCAAGTCTATTTCTTCTCTCTGGTGTGTTTACTGAAGCATAATCTCCACAGACAGCTGTTTAAATCACACAGATCCTCTGTTATTTTTGTGCTGCAAAGATTTCACTTTATTTGCAACGACTGATCAGGTTGTGTCACAATAAAGGTACATCTAACTTCGATGTTTCATCAGTGACATCAGATTGCTGGCCATTTGACTGATGCATTGATCCAGACTGATGGATTGTTACAGTAATGACTGCTAAAAATCTGAATATTTTAAAATTTGTCATTGCAGTTCGCTTGTGCTGTGCCTTGTCTTGTGTCACCTTTTGGTTTTCAATCTTATTACTGTACTGACAGTTTTATTTGACCTTTATTGTAAATGAATGCCACAGGAATAAGACAGTTCTGGTCTGATTAAAATTGACTTTCAAAATGCGCTGTCCAGTAATTTCTTTTCCTTTCTCCACTTTGTGTTTTTGTAGGTATCCCAACCCCAAAGATCACCTGGTCCAAGCTACGGTCTCCTCTACCTTGGAGACACAAGGTGGTGAACAACAATCTGGTGCTGCCCATTGTGGACCGCCAAGACTCTGGAGAATACATCTGCAGTGCCACCAACACTATGGGCACCACTGAAGTCACCATCGTGCTAAATGTAGAGAGTGAGTGCTGTGGCTTCATGATTTTTTGCTCTGGGTCCAAATTATGCCGGCTGCTTGGTCCTTCTTATACTTGCCTGCAAGTTTAGCTTTATTTGATTTTATTCAACTGTATCCCATTTTGAAATGTATTCTCTCCTGCACTGACTAGAAATTCCTTTTTTATGTTTCATTTTGCTTTGGACATTTCTTAAGAAAACCCATAACCCTACTGAACTTTTTTGCTTCCGTTTCTAGCCCTTCCTTATGCCACTTCTGTGCCCGACGATGTGGCGGTGCGTGTCGGGGAGGTGATCAGGTTACAGTGCCTGGCTCATGGCACTCCTCCTTTGACCTACACTTGGACCAAGCTAGATGGAAACCTGTCCCCGAGGGCTCAGGTTAGTGAAGGAGACCTCCAGATCAACTTGGCCACTGCTGAAGATGCTGGGAGCTACAAGTGTGTGGCCAGGAACAAAGTGGGCCACAGCGAAGTGGTAGCTAGAGTCACAGTCAGATGTAAGTTATGGTGATTATTTGATATTATAACTAGACATAAAGACTGTTGCACCAGATGTCTAAAGAGTAAAATAGAGTTGGAAGTGAGGAGATATGTAAGAGTGATTTTGTCTCTGTCCTCCTTCTCTGTAGCCCCTTTGGCAGTACGTGTAGCTCCCCAGGTTGAAGTAAAGGCCCAGGGCAGTGCTGTGGAATTCACCTGTTCAGCCGCAGGAGGCATAGAAACCAAAATTGAGTGGTTGAAGGAAGGAGGTGCCCTGCCTCCAAACCACCACATCAAGGATGGGGTGCTCAGGTGACTCATACACACCACGGACTGGTTTGGTGAAAACAGGCAACACTACAAGACAAAACAGCTCCCAACTAATATGTATTATATTAAAGGGCCCAACTTGAGGATGTCAGTTTTATACTCGTCAACAAATTTTATTTACAGCTATTTTTTGCTTGCGATACTTTTTTGATAATATTTCTGGTGTTAACAAATACCATAAACACACAAACCTGACAATGCATTAGTCTGTCTCTGTGTTTTCCGTCATCCCTAACCTGTTTGTGGCACTCAGCCTCAGGCCCTGTCATTCCTAGATTTAAATCTTAAAAAACAAGTCACAAATATGTACCTTCATTTTTTTTTAAAGGTTGAATATTGTGAACATCAACCATGGCTTGTTTTAATTTGTGTATTTTGATCTTTTCTCTGTAGGATTGAGAACCTTGAGCAGAGCAATGAGGGTGTGTATATTTGCAGAGCTAGCAGTGTGTATGGTCAGGCCCAGGATACTGCCAGGCTGACTGTCCAAGGTCTGTCTCATTCATTACAAACACACTATACTCATACTGTATATACACCGCTCACTTTTAACCTCACTGTACTTTTCATCTTGTCCACAGCCCTGCCTAAGGTGATGATCAATGTGCGTACCTCAGTGCAGACTGTGATGATTGGGAACTCTGTGGAGTTTGAATGCCAGGCTGTTGGTGACCCAGAGCCCACGGTCAAATGGAGTAAAGTTGGTGGGGCCCTACCAGCTCACGTCGTTGTGAATGGCGGCATGCTGAAGATCGAGCAGGTGACGGAGGCCGATGCTGGGCAGTACCGCTGTACTGCCACCAATGACGTAGGCTCAGTACAGTCTCAGGTGGTCCTCCACGTCCAGTGTGAGTAATCAGTAAAGACACTTTATTTCCTTTTGCTACATATACAAAGGCAGTTGCACTGAGCTGTCCCCATCCTGGTTTAAATCCTTTGTCTGTTTGCACAGCCCTTCCTCAAATTGCTGCACTGCCTGAAACAAAAGAGGTGACAGTGGGGTCTGATGCAGTCTTGCCTTGTGTGGCTTCAGGATACCCTGTACCTCAGATCAAATGGTCCAAGGTAACCATGATACATGATTCAAGAGAACACTTTTTTCAAGATGGAGTGTTTAGGAATTCTTTCTAATACTGTTTACTGTCTGTAGTCTAAATGCTTATTATTTATGATACTGAAATCTCCATGTCTGCTTCTTTATTTAGCTGGAAGGAAAGCTTCCTCCTAAGTGTTTCCAAGAAGTCAACGTACTGACAGTTCCTCGTGTCACCCATGAGGATTCTGGGACATACGTGTGTACCGCGTCTAACAAACAGGGCAAAGTGGAAGCTTTTACCAAACTTCACGTTCACGGTTAGTCTGCATAGCAGGGAGAACAGTAGGGGTGGGCGCTGGCAGATAAAAGATTTTAGCATGAACTGCTCAGTTGTCTATATCTAACTATGCAGTTGTGTGTTTTCAGAGAGAGTGATGCCATATTTTGCACAGGAACCTTTGTCCTATCTCACCCTGCCCACCATCAAAAATGCCTACAAGGCCTTCACCATTAAGATCAACTTTAGACCTGATAATGTCGATGGTGAGTACAACCATAAATCTGCTTGAGTTGTACAGTTATTTTATAGCTTTTGCTTGTTGAAACTCGAACTATGTTTTTCCTTTTATAGCTTTTGCTTGTTGAAACTCAAAGTATGTTTTTCTTTTTTTTTATTATGTCATATTTCCTCATGTATAATTCACTACGTCTTCTGTCCCTTCCCTTTCTCCCTCTGCTCTCACCACGTGGTGGGAAGGTCTTATATTGTACGCTGGTGAGTCTCAGTCACAGGAGGCTGATGTTGGCAGTTCCGCTTTTTGGCTGTGTAAAACTTTGACATAATGCATCCAGCTCAGAGCTCATTTAAAATCTGTGAAGATGTGAAGAGATGCAAGATGGTGCATGGCCTGTGTTTTTATTCTGTACTGGCTCTTCAGTCATGATCACAACACCATGTTTAGGAGAATTACAGTCATTGAATTTTACTACTCCCAAGTCTACAGTACTTTACCTGCGCATACAGAGTAGCACTGCTGCTTAAATCAGTCTTTGTATGCTCACATTATGTAAAAGCACTGCTACACACCTTTTTCTATAAGTGTTGTGTTTTTATTTGAACATCCCTACACTTCTGAAAATGAAAGTCAGCTCAAAATAGCGCTGGCTTTTGTTAAACTACCCACAGTTGGTGTCAGATTTGTGGTGACAATAAAATAATAAGACATTACTGTAAGATGTTTGGAAAATCTAGGGAAATATATGGCTGCCATTACTTATATTGACAATTTTGACTGGCAACTTATCTGTGACCATTGTTTGTTTGAAGGTGTGATACATGTAGGATACTGTGTCTAAGCTAACTTACACTTTAAAAATCAGCTATGTTACACACATATGCAGTCTACGCTCTTGATCACCCCTTTTTCAGAACCATCAGAGATGATGATGTACAAGAGCATGTTCTAATCAGCCTGAGTGGCTCATAACCATAAGCATGTGTATTTCCAGCATGTGGAGAAAGAAAAGGGAGGACTAGTTGTACTGATGTGACTGGTTACACCTTACTGTACCCAGTGATGCCCAGACAGAATGATAGGTTATAACCTGGCTTTTGTTTGCTTTAAACTTGCCTCATCATAGCATGCCACTTTCATATACAGCTCTCAAAGAATTTATTTTGTGTGTGAATAACTCCATTGCAAATAATGTCCATCCTAACAAGTCCCTTCCACTTATATTTAGTCTAAAATCTTATTTATCTTGAGTTAATCATTCTACTACTGGGCTCAAATGATGGAAAATATGCCTTTTTAAAAATATATACAGTATATGTATATAGACTTATTAAGATGGATATTATTGCAGGAGATAATATAAGATCACGTTTGCACTAGTACTCACTAACCCTGTTTTTGTGGTACAGGTATGATCCTCTACAACGGCCAGAGAAGGACCACAGGAGCGGACTTTATCTCTCTGGGACTTGTGGGCGGCCGCTTGGAGTTCAGGTCAGCTTATACTGATCTTTTAAAACAAAACGACTTAGAGTAAACACAGTGTCAGGAAGCTTCTTGATGATCACAATTTTTTAAATCAGGTTTGATGTGGGCTCTGGCATGGCTACCATACGTGACCCCAACCCCGTCAAACTGGGAGAGTTTCACACCATTGAGCTGTATCGCAACCACACCCTGGGTTATATCATTGTAGATGGAGGAGAGCCCATCAAAGGCAGCTCACAGGTACTTATGTTGATGTGAGAGAACTCCTGTTGTCACATACGTGTATTTTATGAATTCTGTGATCAGTACAGTAAATGCTCATTCCCTCTCTTCAGGGCAAGTTTCAGGGCCTGGATCTGAACGAGGAGCTACATGTGGGTGGTTACCCTAACTATACAGTCCTCGACAAAACCGCTGGCATTAAGACTGGGTTTGTTGGTAAGACGTCACTCAGAACAATGTAGTATGGAAAAAATGTTTTTTTTTTCTGTGTGATGATTTGTGCTTACTGAATACTGGCACTATGAAGGCTGTATCCGTCAACTGGTCATCCAAGGTGAGGAGGTCATCTTCAAAGACCTTGATCGCAGCTCTACTGGCGTCACAAACTGTCCCACCTGCAAAGATCACCCATGCCAGGTCTGTGACATCCATTCACATGCTGTATTTGTAGTACTTGCCCTCTATTTGAATTCCATAATATCAAGGTGATTTCTCTTGTGTAATTCAGAATGGTGGCAGGTGTGAGGTCTCAGAGGCCAGCTTGTATAAGTGCACCTGCCTCAGAGGATTCACCGGAAGCAACTGCCAGCACCACTCATCCCTGCACTGTCACTCAGGTACACAAGAATTGTCACCTGACCACACAGACAAATCAAGACTATCAGCATGCACCCTTAGCATGGCAGCCTCCTATTAGTAAATAATAAAAATAGTTTGTGACCTTTTGTTACCTGAACTCCCACAGAGGCCTGCGGACCAGATGCCACCTGCATCAATCGCCCAAGTGGCCTGGGCTATGACTGCCGCTGCCATCTTGGCAAGTCTGGACACAAATGCATGGATGGTAAGACAGGATATCAATCACACTCATCTCCCATAAACATATTCAAAATATTTACAGGACACTGTCTTTTGTACTTTTCAGATTTTATGAAATAATCTTCTTGCCTTTACTAGGGGAGTTGGTGACCACTCCGCTGTTTGATGGTGAGGCGTCCTACATAGCCTATCCTCCCCTGACCAACATCCACGATGACCTGCGTGTTGAGCTCGAGTTCAAGCCCCTGGAGAGAAATGGCCTGATGTTCTTCTGTGGTGGCAAGAAAATGAAGGTGGAGGACTTTGTAGCCATCTCCATGGTGGAGGGACATGTAGAGCTCAGATACGAACTGGGCACAGGTAAACAGTGTAAAACTGAAGTTATTTGCTCCTGAAAACTGCACTCTGAAGTGATGTGGTGACAAGCAAATATCAGTATAAACTGTGATCTGGGACCATTTCAACAAAGCATTAAATGCTGTTGTCTTAATTTGTTTATGTGCACCTCAAATCAGCTTGGTGCTTTTATGTTTTAGTGCATGAATTAACATAATAAAGGAGTTAGTATGGTTAGAATAACCAGGGATATGATCAAATTACTGAGCAGATAATACTGATATTTGTTCATTCCACTTACACACATTGCGGTCTATAAGGCAAACTGTCAGAAAGTCAAATCTCTGTGGACCTATCTTGATTTTCAGGCCAGGCAATCCTTCTCAGTCCTGAGCCAGTCTCTTTAGGCCAGTGGCACAGAGTTGTGGCCGAGCGGAACAAGAGAGCCGGCCACCTCAGGGTCGACCATGGCCTGGTGGAGAGGAAGATGTCTCCAGGAAAAGCCCAGGGCCTCAATATCCACACCCACATGTACCTTGGAGGAGTTCCCAGCATGGACATCCTGCCGAAGCCTGCTAATGTCAGCAGAATGTTTTGGGGATGTGTAGGAGAGGTGAGATCTCTCTGTGCTAAAAATAAATACAAAATAAAACGCTAATAAGTATTTATCTCTATGTGGTTGCTTAAACACGTCTGCACTGCCTGCTTAGGTTTCCATCAACAACAAGAAGGTGGATCTGTCCTACAGTTTCACAGAAAGCAGGTCTATCCACAAGTGTGTGGACAACAGCCCCTGTGACCGCCGGCCCTGCCTGAACGGTGGTCACTGCATGTTGAGTGCTGAATATGAGTACCAGTGCATCTGTAAGGATGGATTTGAAGGTCAGTTCTCAAAGTGCTTGAGAAGATGTAGCAAATGTTTGATCCCTGACAGAAGTTGCTACTATAGTTTGTATATGCTGCTCATTATCAGTTACCATGTATGTTTCACTTTTATTTCTGTAAATGGAAGATTTTCTAAGTTATACTTGTCTAAGACAGCGTCCTTAAGTATAAGCTGTACTGATCAGCTTTCATTTGGAGTAGGAAACATGCAACTCAGGGCAAAAGCCTGTTTAAGTATCAGTTCCAACAGATCTTCTCCTTCAAAGATCTCTCAGTATTTCATTAAAACGTGTAAAACTAAACAGTAAGCTGCGTCTACATATAATCTCCAAATCATGTGAACTAGCCTGCTTCTGAATGAACTTGACCCTTGACCTTTCACCCCTGACCCATGACTGGCATGTGTCCCTAAAGGTGAGCGTTGTGAGGTGGTGAAAGATGTGTGCCAGAGCAACCGTCAGTGCCAGAATGGTGGCAGCTGTTTTAATGGCCAGTGTGTGTGCACAGCTGGGCACACAGGCCTGACCTGTGAAGAAAGTAAGTACTGACTGGCAACATTACCATGTAAACCATTATTAAGACAAACAGCAGAACACTTGGGAAATATGTTTGTTTATTGTCCATTTATAATGCACAGCATCAGACAGTTCATGCCCTCCAAACCCTGTCAACAGTGCCCTGCATGCTGACAGGGTTAACTCTAAGTGATTAAATGTGTCTCACCACTGCACTCTCCTGGCTGTATCCTGCACACACAGGCCAGGTCTCCAGTTTCCCCGAGGCCCCGTGGAATTTGGAAACTAGCGAGCCAAATGGTGCAGTATCTTAATATTCAATCTGCCTGACATAACAGTGACTAACAGGGGCCTGTCTAAACCCGAGGGGCCCCACGTTCCTTTCAAACTCAACCCAAACTGTCTTATCACCTAACACACGTTCATGCATAAACACAAAACCAAACATACATTTGTACTCAACTGAGACTCTTATCCCCATTGGAAAGCTGGGAGAGGGGAATTCTGCATCCATGTTCAAAGGCAACAGGATGGTAAACTGCAGCTGGGAGGTCAACTAATTTTTGCTGTGTGTTTTTGGACCATTTTCACACTGAAAATGCTCGACATGTGGAATTCCCCGTTTTTCTTTTCCTGTTGTTATGTCAATGCCTGTAAGACGGTTACTCACAATGTCAAATCTTTCATGTCTGTCTACTTCAAAACTACATGTCTGCACAGCAAGAAAACCAAAAATGTGTTTTTGTCTGAAACTGTCTAAGTCAGAACATTAAATCTGCTGCATGTCCAAACATTTGTGCTGTCACTAACAACTATTTGTTGTGCATGGAGCTGTGGTTTTGGTGAGTTCAGTCCGATTTCTTTGAAAGGTCAGAAGTGATGAGGAGTGTGACGACTGTCAAATGAGTATGCATCACAGTTTGTTCATACTGGTCGTTGTTGTTTTGTTTCAGACCTGCAGATTTACATATGGATTCTGAGCCTGAAATGAAATTAGCCACAGTAAGCTACAGCTGTGACAGGGAAATCTTTGAGTGTATTGAATTGACAGTGTGTTTCATAGGTTGTGAACTTTTTTTTTTTTAAAGGTTACGTAGTCTCACATTAAACACCATCAGCAAATAAAATGTTACTAAGTGATTTCTGTGAAAGAATCTGTCATCTATCTAACCAGGGTCTCTTTCATGTTTTCAGCAGTGGAGGGCACTATTACAGTAAAAGTGAAAGTTCACAGCACCTTTACCAATATTTGAATGCCAGTTTCATTTGTACTTGATGCATTTTTTGTAGATTCACCCTACCAGTATGCAGCTCATTTCCACAATGACGGTTACATTGCTCTTCCTAAATCCATTTTCCCCAGAAGGTAACTGTTTTCTACATTGTTTTGTTCTCACAGTGAATTATCAGGAGTTAATGCTTCCAGGGCACAATAGTTATTTCTTAAAATATCTTTTGTTAGTGCCCATGACTCACCAGAGACCATCGAACTGGAGATTAATACGCACTCTCCTGAGGGCCTGATCCTGTGGCAGGGGGTGGTAAGTCCTGGTTCTGGTCATGTCTTATGACTTATCTGTAAGTCTGAGATATGGTTTAATCCAAATTAAGCCTGATTGTCACAAACTTCCCTTCCACCTCTTCATCCTCACCATAACTTTACTACTTCAGCACTTTTACTTGGAATTACATCAATAATACATCATTATAATGCAGTACTGCACTTTCTTTCATTTCAGTTTTTTACTGGCTGTTGGGCAGCGTTCACCATCATACTGTCTAATTCATACTTATGCTGTAACATGATGGCTGTGAGCCCGGCATGGCTGACACCACTAGATAAGTGCATGTTGCTTCTGTAACTCATCCTCCATTTTCCTCAGGAGACCAATGCCACACGCAATTTGCGAAAGGTGCATGCTAATAAAAAGGTATCCACTCATACAGAAGACACGTCTTTTATATCTAACGTTTCATAACATGCATTTTTCAAAAGAATATGTATGTTGCAACAGTTCTAAGATACTGGAGAACCCCATGATTTGTGTTTGCATTGCACAATGTGCTGACGGCTTCTTTTGTCATTTTCTTTGAAAGGTTGTCACACATGCACAAATACAGTTGACTGCATTGCCTCATGTTTATTGTTAAGTGTGGAAAAGGAGTAAAGTGCAGGTGGCCATTGGTCAGAACATCACAGTGTGCCATCATGCAACAACTTCTTCACAGTGTGCCATCATGTAACAACTTCTTCCTCTGCCAACTAAACACTTATAACACGTTTATCTCCAGGAACACGGAGAACACGCCAAAGGAAAGGACTTCATTAGCCTTGGTTTGCAGAACGGACACCTTGTTTTCAGGTGACTCAGTCCGTAGTTCTATTGAAATCTGCATGTGTGTTATTATTTTGGATTCAAATTAATGTTGTAGTAATGTTGGCCACCTACATATTATCCAGTTACCAGCTGGGCAGTGGGGCGGCTGAGATTTTGTCCAGGAAGTCCATCAATGATGGGAAATGGCATAAGATTACAGCAGTCAGGTATGATTGCATATTATATCCTGACGTTTTTTGGAGTTTGACTCTGTATATGGTATAAACTAACCATTCAAAGTTTCAACAGGGGCACTTTTTAACAAAATTCTTAAGAACCTGTGTGTAGAACCAAAACCTATATCTGCTATACAACTTTTTTTTTAAAGCACAGGTGGAATTGATAACATTAACGATGGCTCTGTGCTGAGTTTCTCAGTAGACTAACCCAGTGAGTCTGTTTCCAACAATACCTGTATCTCTGCTAAGTGTAATACAGGCATCATTAAGCACATCTGTGCTCTCCTTGTTGTGACATGTTAAAATGTCTGGCATGAAAAAGGTCTGTTATTTCCAAGTGTGGACTATTCCCTGAATTTGTCAGTGAGTGTTTAGTTCTTGTGTTTAGTTGTGCTGTGTTTGCAGAACTGGAAAAGATGGCTACATCCAGATTGATGGAGGAGCTGCACTACACGGACAGTCCAAAGGCAAAAGCCTCATGGTCAACACTAAAGGCAGTATATACCTTGGTGAGTAGACTGAAAGTATGGAGTCCTGAAACTGTCTAAATGTAGTCAAAAACATATGAAAACGATATATTTATAAGTATCATTGTTAGTAAAATAATGAAATAAATTAATAAAAAGTCTTTTTTTTTCTTTAACCTCCAGCCAGTTGGCTAAAAAAAAAAAAAGCTGTAAAGTCAGTAGAGCGATCTAGAGGAGTGTATCTACATTAGCTTAACGGTGGAGCTAAACACAGTGAGCTCCACCCTTTTCTCTTGGCTAGCTGCCTAGAAAAAATGTTTGTTCTTCATTAAACTATACAGTCATCCATACTGCATACAGCTGCACTATCACTGTACTGATTCTTGTAACAGCTGTTCAGACATTTTAGCCAGCAACCTGGCAATAACTATGTTAGCTATCTTAAAATTTCCAACACACTGTTTTTCTATCTTCATAACATTATTTTCAACTTGAAGTTTCACTCCTTGTTTGAGCCAGTAATCTTTCTCAGTGTTAGGAGAGCTCTGCTGTATGCTTATAGGAATATCTGTGTCTAGTGACCAGTGCAGTATGTGTGAGATAGGATCAGTCCCTGCTGAGTCTGCAGCACATTTACAGAAAGCTGTAGTTTTTGTCTTCCTTAATGTTATTAGGCATTGATTGAGGCGGTCTGCACGCGGGGGAGCCCCAAACATGGCTGCTATGACAGGAGGGAAGTTTTCTTCAGGAATAACAGGTTGTGTGAGGAACGTTACACTGATGAATGCCCAGCCAGGACAGCAGCCAGCCCAGGCCATCGACCTTCAAGCCCACGTAGCCCACGGCACCAACATGCAGCCGTGCTCTTCATAGACACACGTACACAAACATGAATAACCACAAACACAGAGACTATTGAGTGATGTCAGACACACAGAGAGACTTACACACGTACAGCCTGACACAAACTTGGTGCTTTGCTGCTACCAAAAAACAAGGTGACACAAGAGGACATGTTTTTCTGTGTGCAGTAAAAACAACAACAACAAAAACAAGAAAAATTGAAACAATATTAACAAGTCTTCTCTTCCTCAGTGTTGTATTCTCAGTGAAGGACTATTAACACAGGAGAACCAGTACAGTTTACATACTTTACAGTATACAGTAGTTTTAGCCCTGCGATGCATAAGAGAAAACAAATTAAACCTGCAGTGGGTCAGATCCTATGGAGTGGGAGATGTTTTTACAGCACTGAATTTTTATTTATATACATATAAATATCTATTATATTTGTGGGAGAAAACATGCAAACTAACAATAGTTGCTCTTCAGCTTTCCTAGAGTTTATTCTGGGTTCTAATACTGTGTGTCCAGAGCTTTTTCTAAGCCTAACTGTTTTAATGCTTGAAGAAGTTTCGGCCTTCTTTCTTCTCTTCTGTAGAGGAACCTTTTTTGTGCAGGCATGCTCAGCCTTTTGGGAGAGGAGTGCACACAACTGCAACTATGTGCAGCTTCAGTACACACCTCAAGTTGAAAATGCCAATTAAAAGCCGCAAATATTTCCAAGTACTGTTGCTTTGGCCAGGCCACTTTTCTTTGCGTCACAAGTCAATCACAATCACAATGACTCTTTTGTGTCTGTTTTTTTCTTGTTTATGAAAAGAAAGAATCTTTGGTGCTAACATCAGACATGAAGATGCAGTACAAAATCATATGATTGCCAGTTTGTCACATGTAGGTTCTTTTTTAGCACATTGGTAACTTAGATTAGTAAACTAGTGTCACATTTGTTGATTTGCATGACATTTGAAGTTGCTTTTATGACCATATAGCTCGGTTTATTGCCTCCACAGATTTATATGATTGAGTAGATCTCAAAAACTATTTTTAAGAACTGAAAAGTGTGTAGTTTTTGTGTGGTTGTCAAGGATATTGTTTTATGTGTCAAAGCTATCTGCCATTCAGGTAGATTGAGGATGAGTGGGTATGCTAAGTATGTTTTTTGATTATGTACAGTATGTCTCAGGCCTTTCTCACAAGTCACTCTACTTTAAGCCCCACTATAGATTCACTTGTGTGTGTGAATTCATTTGTCATTGTCCACATCCTTAGGAGGGTCAAGCCAGAACAGCTCCAAGAAGTTATTTTGAGGTTTGGTAGCTTTAGTGCTAATTCAGTCAGCTATAAAACTCTGAAGGCTCAGTGTTTCTGTAGGTTGTTTCCCCTGCAGCAGATAAGAAGTAGTACACAGTTTTAATAATGTCGACTCATGTGGGAATGCAGTGGAAGCCTCCTGTAGGTGCTGTGACCAGTAGTGTAACTCTAATAAAGCATGCTTGCCTGCCTAGTGGATGGCACAACCACTTTGGGTTTCACCAACCTTTTTCTCATTGTAAAGGTTAAAATATTTGTATTAATATCCTAAAAATGAGTACTATTAACTAGAGTTACTTCATTTTTATTTATTTAGGTTTTCTTTTTTTCCTCACTTTTGTTTCAAGGATTTGTTCTGCTGTTTTAGAGCAATCACAGAAGCTTGCGATTTTGTTCCCCTGGTTGTTGTGGATCGCCTCCCACACCCCTTGTTCTTCCACTCAGACTGAATACAGCTTCCCAGTAAGTTCTTCAGAAACCACCCCGACATTGTTCCATTAAAGGCTAATATCTAATACCTGACGGGAGCTGCCTGGTCAAATGGTTGGAAACTGGTCTTATTCATTCTTATCATTCATTGTGAAGAAAAAGTCTTAGGTTTCAAATGCAATTAAAGAATTATTTATCTACACAGAATGGTGTCATCATGAACATGTGGATCGTAAAGAGGTGAGTAGGATAGGGTGTGTGCACGCCCCTTGTTGGGCACATTTTATGTATCTGCTCTTAAACTGGGTTTTCATATATACTGTAAGCTGAACATTGTTGCCCAGTGCAAAGTTTTCATGAAAGTGCCACAGTTTTTTGGTTGTTTTTATGCCATTACAACATATGAAAGGTGCACTTTCAGTAATGGAGATTTTTATTTTGGATTTTTTAAACACTTTACTGTTACACTTTTAAATGGCGGGGAAAGAAAGCTGATAACTGTTAAACAAATGGAAATGTACCAAATGAAATTTATCCATGTCGGGATGTCCTGACTGGTCCATTTCCAGTGCTAAAAAGATGCTCCTCTTGCTCTTGGTGTTTCTTAATTAAAAACAGAATTCATGTGCTCTTTGTAATCTTGTGAGTTTTCACTGTGCTCTGCTCTTGGTTAGTTTAGAGGAACCATTTCTGCACTAATATCACATAATTGTTCCCAGATGATCCATTGTACAGGTAAACCAGTCCCTGAAGAGAGGCTAATTAGATTAGGGGGCGACTGTGGTTCAGTGGGTAGAGTGGTCATCTCCCAACCAGTGGGTTGGAGGTCCGAATCTCGGTGTCTGCAGTCCACATGTGGAAGTGTCCTTGGGCAAGACACTGAACCCCCAAGTTGCCCCTGATGGTTAGGGCCATCGGTTGAGTTGGTGCCACAGATGGCTGCCTTGGTTCTGTACCGGAAACAAATTCCTTGTGTGTAACATACTTTGCCAAATAAAGGTGATTATTACACTCAAGGTTTCCACAATAAATATGTCCAATGAGTATAGTACTCTCATTTTACAGAGCCTGCTGTATTTATTAAAGATGCACTGACAATAATAATAATAAATGAAATAAAACAACAAAATATAACAAATAAATCAATCTATAATATATTTAGTAAATAAAAGGGGCTGCATGGTGATGCACGCCTCACAGCAAGAAGGTTCTAGGTTCCAGCCCTGGCCGACCTGGGCCCTTTCTCTGTGGAGTCTGCATGTTCTCCCGGTGCCTTCGTAGGTTCTCTCCGGGTGCTCCGGCTTCCTCCCACAGTCCAAGTCCTCCAGTCAGTGACACAGTTCATTAGCAAAATAATCACTGAGCCACTGAGCAACCAGACAAGGTGGGGTGTGGACGGAGCATCGT
The DNA here is from genome assembly GCF_001952655.1 of Monopterus albus. Taxonomy (NCBI): domain Eukaryota; kingdom Metazoa; phylum Chordata; class Actinopteri; order Synbranchiformes; family Synbranchidae; genus Monopterus; species Monopterus albus. The sequence continues at coordinate 1,781 of NW_018128251.1, read as the reverse complement.
GACTGAAATATAAAAGGACTGGGACACAAGAAGAAGGTGCTTCTTTGGGGCACCATCTTGAGCAGAGCAGAGGCATCGGCTGCAGATTTAGATCATCTTTAATTTTTGTATTCCAGTTTAGCTTATCTTGTATCCCATATAATAGGTCTTTTTGTAATTATTGGAAACTTTATTAGATATTAGATTTTTTAAAACTCTGATATTCTTCCTGCTGCCTTTTTCAAGCATCACCCAAGGGAGAGAAGGGTTCTTTCTAAATCTCCAGGTAAGAGCTGTAGCAGAATTGACTACACTTTATGAACATGGATATTAATATTAAACATTCAGTACCTCCTTAGATTAGGGCACCAAGTCTTTTATAGTGGCATACACTCTAATGATAAATTTATTCATCTGAGTCATTAATTCAGTCTCGATCTGAAGGCCAGGAATTAATTTTTGTATTTCAGTTTAGCCTCTTGCAGATCTTTTTGTAATTTTAAAAACTGGTGATCACAGGATCGTTCTGATGGCATCTTTGGAGCTTAACAAAGGATTTGGCTTAAATAAAACTTACTTTCAACTTTACTAGAAAATGTTTTTGTCAGGGACTATTGGGTTTCTCCCTCTCTGCGCTTGCAGCATATCAAGACAGGGGCCATTTGACAGAAAGACAAAACAGGAATCAGTCAGAAAAGAGGGAAATAAGGTTCAGCGTGTACGTCTCATCACTTATTCAAACTGTAATCTGTGGATGTATTTTCAGGTAAGATGAAATGCATTTTGTGTAGGCTTATGTATGTCTTTCTTGTTTTCACGTCAGTAGTGAATAGGTAGCTATTTTAAATTAGAATATGGACCTAATTTGCATTTGTTGGAGCATAGGTTGTGACGCAGTAGCATATTCACCTGTTATTTTACACCATCTGATTGCTGCCCTAATGCCTCAGGTGATGGTTTTGCACAGTATGATATGGGGTGTCCAACGCTGTAGCAGCATATCAGGACTGGTGCTGAGGATAGAGCGTTGTGCATTAGGGCCCCCGCTGGCCAGCTGAAACGTGCACAGCAGCAGGTGGTTTCGGAAGATGAAGCAGTAAAGAGTGGACATGTGTGAACTGTGTGGCCTGCAGCCCGTTATGTGGGATTTTACCTGTGTGTCTTCAGTTACAAAAAAAAGAATAAAGGAAGGAGGTTACTGTTGCGCACAAGGTCAACAACACAAGGTTGAATTCTGATTCAGTCATATTATGATTCAGCTGTTAAACCCACAATAGGTCAATCAAATCCACTTTTAAAGCGAAGGGTGCAGATTTACAACTGGAAACAGTAAACCTAAATATGAAGGAATATGGCTGAAAAAAAAAAACGATGACTGGAAATCTTATTAAGGGCTACTTGTGAGATGATGGCGTAGATCATTTATAATTTTCATATAGTCGTAATGTATTGATTATGCTAAATGTTTTGTATATACAGTAACATGTAACCTATGTAGTGGAATATATGTACATTATACCTGCTTCTACGTGTTCTCTTTCAGCAGTTGTGCCGTGATCCAGAGACAATCATGAGCCTGCTGACTCCCTCCTCTGGTAGGTATTTTCTTCTTAATCTCATTTCATAACCTGGATTACCATACACCTGCCTGGGCGCTGGTGCTAGGGATTAAAGAAAAGGTCTTCTTAGAAATGCATTTTGTGTAGGCTTATGTATGTTTTTCTTGTCTTCACGTCAGTAGTGAATAGGTAGCTGTTTTAAATTAGAATACTGTAGATGCAAAAGTTTAGGCACCCCTTGAT
>NW_018128250.1:306549-307405 GCF_001952655.1 Monopterus albus | reverse complement strand
CGTACCTTCTGCCAGACTCCATTGTTACACAGGACCCCAGAATTGTGGCTTTTAGCGCAGTTCAACCGATATTTTGTACGTTTCCAAAAATAATTGTTTTCTAAGATCCCTGATTTCAATCGTTATAAGAATTCTAATGTCGATTATTTTAGATGCCCGTACATAGACCAGCGCGTTGTCAAGCGGCGTTTCAGCACCACGGAGCTGTCCGGTCGGTTCACGATCCGCCCTGATGACAATTCACTGTCATGGCGTTCACCACCTGGTATTTTACTGACGAAACAGCGACACCCCTTTAATGTTTTATACGACTGTTTAAAATGCGTTTAACTTTATGTAACTTCAAAGTTCTTTTATTGATAGTTTAAATTCATTGTCGATATAAAGGATTAATATGTTTTGACAGTCTGAATTTAAGTCATGAGGTTTAAATGCCTCAAAATTATATGTTAACAAAATTTCAAACTATGTCAACAAATAATACATTAGATTCCTACCTGCAGAGTGGAAGCAGCAGAGTCACTGGTGTCTGTCAGCCCTGTGCCTCTTGGTATACTGGACACGATGTACCTGGAGCCCTTTGGCAGAGGCTGTCTAACCACCAGCTTTCCTTTCCTGGTCTCTGCTAGGAACAGACTGTACCAGTAGGCATCGTTGGAGACCAGAGTGGAGTCTGCGATGGTGGAGTTCCTCTCACTGATCACACTGTTCCTGCAGGGAGGAGCCGCTATGCTGGGCTTGGGTTTCTGACACTTGAGCACGATGGTGACCAATATGGTGATGAGCAGCAGGGATGACACCGAGCCCAGACCGATCACTAGATACAGGTTCAGGTCTGAGAAGATGGCATACTCCA
>NW_018128250.1:303056-305322 GCF_001952655.1 Monopterus albus | reverse complement strand
GCTGTGCCAGACTTCCAGACTCAAGCCCCAAATCCGCAGCGAGATTAGCCACAACAGAGCCCCTCTCCATCTCCTCGGCTATCGAGTATCTCGTCACAGACAAAGCACCGGGCCATGCTGCGCACAAGACAATGACAGTGGTCCAAATATTCATCCTTTCGTGTGCAGGGAAAAATAATCCAGCTTCTAAAAACAGTTGTTGTTATGTTTATCTTCAAGATCTGACGATGTATTTTAGGACCTGCCCTAAAGTCGTGTTGTTAATTAAAAAAAATCAAAGGCACATCTTCCACACAGCTGATGTCCTACACCCTTTGCAAATGGGTGTGTCATAACTTCACGGAGAGAGATGCACAATACTGTAGTTGTATACAGTGACACCATGTGACAGAGGCTGCACAGAATGCAGGGACTGTTGTTCAACAACTAGTGGAAACATGGTCTCATAGAACACTGGCATGTAAAACAATTCACTTTTGTATTTTTGCATTATTTGTGGATGGGGAAAATGTTCTCATTCATTTTTATTAAAGCTAAGCTATGTGCTTCTCAGTAACACTGTGGTTTTCATAAATTAACCTCATTTTCCTGTGTCTTGCAGGATAGTGATTAGATTAGTGTCACAAAAACACTCAGCAAAGAAACGGGAATATTAAGAAATGTAAATTAAGTCCAAAATCCTAAAAAATATATTCAATGCATGTTTTTGTTGAAAGATGTTAAAACTGAGCTGTTTTCCAACTCCTCTTCTTGGCAATATGCATCATTTTAACCTGCAGTTTCAGTTTCATGCTGTGTATTTTTCACACTCACATCCATTCACTGTTCATAGTAGAAGCAAGTCAAATTGTATTTCTGTCTTCATCTGTTATTTGATGAGTGCTCTTGACTGAATTGTATTATATTATACATTTTTTAAAATTTGACAGCTCACTAAGAATCTTTACTCTCTCATATGTACAGTAGACTATGAAGAGGATTAATTAAATGATAGTGGTTTGTGTTTGTACCATTTGCCCAGGAGGTGTGAACACTTCTGCATATTTTGTAACTGGCTCTCATTTTTCAGGAAGACAGAACTTTCACATACACATCAGGTGGACAGGTTTTAGCTGTGTGGCTACCACTTAACTCATCTGTTTTGAATTTGTTTTTATGATTAGTACTAGAAATATAAAACCCTTTCATAGTTGCTTTTTCCTCAAGTACAATCCCCACTCATTTCAACAACAGGAGCCCCACAAACATTTTTTTTTTAATGTATAAACTAATGATTCTGTCATCTAAACAGAACACCTACAATATGTCGCAGTCCAACAGTATCAAAGATTATACAGAGCTTAACAAAACGCCTGTTTGATAAGGTCTCAAAAAACAAACAAATCACAAGAGCCTAAGTATAACCAGAACAGTTTAATAATGCTGTAGTCACAACAGGAGGATCAGATCAGTTACTCTGACAGAAGGCAAATGAAGTAGATTACTGTTTTACTGATATACTTAGTGTCAGCATAGAGACTTGGCAGATGTTAATTCACAGTTTCTTCTCTATGTTAACAGAAAAGATTCTCTGGCTTCTTTGATGTGTATTTGCTGCTGTGGCAGGTATATACTGTAAACAAGAGAGAAGGCATTACTCATACAGTAAATCCAGCTGGCAGTGTACTTTCTGTGTGCAGCAGAGTTTGCAAGATGTATCTGTATCTTCAAACTGGCTTTACAGAGTAACTACTTTGTCTTTTTTTTTTTAAATTAAATAATACCCTTGTGGTATCAGTCTTAAAGAATGAGGGGTAAAAACTGCGTTAACAAGCTAGTTACAAAGCTTTTTTAGACCAATACTTTGCAGTGTTTTCCAACATTTCTTGCTTGGTGTTATTTTGTGAAAACACGATGGAAGATTTATTGCATTTTTATGAACTATTTTACATGGTTTGATTGCATTCTCTTCAATTGGGTGTTTCTCTGCTGCCGAGTGTGCACATTTAGAGGAGCCATGGATATTAAAAGTTGGCTACTGACCAGTTGTGTTATGTGCCGTTCGCACCTGTCGGTGAGCGAACGAGAAAGAGGCGGACCCAGGTAGCCGACTTCGATGCAAGCAGTGATTTATTATGTACAGTGATGATGAGAGTAAAAATACACAGAGGGAAATAGTGCATAGTCCTGTCGATGAGTAGTAGCCGGGTGTTTGACCAACAGTAGGAGGTGAGGAGATGGAGAGCTGGGCCGAGCTGCGTAGGCTGGGTCACTCCTGGGCTGGTCG
>NW_018128250.1:293653-298780 GCF_001952655.1 Monopterus albus | reverse complement strand
GGAGGGGTTGTGTTGGACCAGCCAGGAGTGACCCAATACCAGAGGTGTGTTGGGGACAGCGAAGATGTGGAAGCTGATGTCCTCCTGATGGTTTCCAGCGACAGTGAGATGAAGCCGTGCAGATGCAGATTGGGTTAGTGTGGTCGGCTGCTGCCCTGCTCTTTCCTTTCGGAAAGAGCACTGCCGTTTGTCGATCATGATAGCCAAGTCGACTAGGGAGCGGAGGTTAGGGGGCTCACCTTGGGTACTTAGTTCCGCCTTCATGTTGTCGTTAAGGCCGTGCCAGAAGGCCGCGCGCAATGGGCGGTCATCCCACCCGGCCTCCGTGGCTAACACCCGGAAATCAATGGAATAGTCAAGGACACGACGAGCCCCCTGGCGTATTGTCATGAGCTCCCTAGAAGCTTGGCTGTGATGTGAAGATGGCGAAAAAACTGACCTGAGTTCCTCCATGAATTCTGAGATGGAGGTGCTGAATCCAGAGTCCTTGTGAGTCTGCAGCCTCGGCCCAGAGCAGTGCTTTCCCTCGGAGACGGTTAATGATGTAGCTGATTTTCTCTCTGTCAGTGATGTAGGTCCGGGGCTGGTGGTCAAAAACCCGGTGGCACTGCAGCAAAAAACCCCAACAACTCTCAATGTTTCCGTCGAAAGTGTCGGGCTCAGGTATGTGTGGGTCTCTGTGGGGACTGGCGGCAGGGGTGGCGGAGCGTGGAGCCTGGGAAAATGTAGCAGAGGAACCGTGTGGAGGTGATAGAATGGCAGAGAGTTGTGCTACCTGCTGAGTTAGTGCTGCGATGTCCTTGTGCTGTTGCTGCAGTGCCTGAGCCATCTGGTCCATACATGTGTCCTGAGATGACTGAGATGACCAACCGCTTGCACCGGAGCCGGCAGGATCCATGTTGGCCAGTTGGTTCTGTTAAGTGCCGTTCGCACCTGTCAGTGAGCGAACAAGAAAGAGGCAGACCCAGGTAGCCGACTTCGATGCAAGCAGTGATTAATTATGTACAGTGATGATGAGAGTAAAAATACACAGAGGGAAATAGTACGTAGTCCTGTCGATGAGTAGTAGCCGGGTGTTTGACCAACAGTAGAAGGCGAGGAGATGGGGAGATGGGCCGAGCTGCATAGGCTGGGTCACTCCTGGGCTGGTCGGTGGTGATGGTGGCTACTGAAGGTAGAGACAGAGAGATGAAGGCAATAGTGGAACAGATAGGCGACTGAGTATTGACCTGCCTGGGAGGGGAGAGTGGAGCCACGGTCTGGAGGAACAGTCCATGGGGGGAACACAAAAACAGTAGCTGGCTAGGGGATAAATACATACAAAAAACGAAAGAGCACGGAGAAAAAAATGGCCTAGAGACTAGAACGAACTGGCAAGTGACTGAGGAGTGAAACCAGGTAATATAGTGAGCAACCTAATCAAGTGCAGCTGGTGATAAGGGAGTGAGGAACAGGTGAATGTGATTAGTGTAAATGGGCAAGAGACAGTAGGAAAGGTGAGGGAGGCCAGAGCGGCCGAGCAAACCTGACAAGTTGTTGATTTGAATAAAAGTTTAGAAACAAAACTGGTCATGGAACTGAAATAAAGTGTTCCTCCTACTGTATGAGGTGTTGATCAGGAGCCATGTTTTAGTCAGCCTCGGTTATTATGGGCATCATCTTTTTCTATTTAGTGAGAAAAGTCCAAAGTGAAGAATCTTAGTCTGCCTTTAAATGCAGGCCAGCATGTGAAAAGTGTTTTGTACAGATTGCACCTGTTAGTTTAAATCCTACATGGGGCTGTCTGAAATGTAGAGGAACAGAAATACTCTAAATCATCCACATAATTTAACATGACCTCAGAATAGTTTTTTAGTAAACATACGTACTTATTTTCCACAGCGGGCTGCATGTCAGAGCTTTTAATTACTCCCTTATGAGCCAGCAGTGCACCTTAAACCTGCTGTGGCTACATGGTTCATCCTAGGGACCTACTTTATTATTCACACACATTAACAATGGTGACAGATAAGGACAATACTATATCTCCTCCTACATGAGTTTATGATAATGGCCTGGCAATCTCGCTATGTCTTGTGTGTTTCCTGTTTCAGTTAATGAGTGTTCAGCACAGAGGAGTCCCAACTCTACATAGCCAAAGTGCAGAGAGTTTGCCTGCTGTTTGTTGCCCTTTCTATTAGCTTTTGTTTTCTTGTTTTTGCCAAGAGTAGCAGTATTACTAGTCAGGTCTATGATTGTCTGTAAGGCATATCACATCACAGTTACCCTGCCTGGTTATTTTCCTGTGACTAACTCAGCACTATTATGCTACTGAAATAAGTAATGTTTAATGTTCTGAAATATATGAGGCTTCTGAGAAATAATAGGATGGGCATGAGAGTATCTACAAAAAAAAAAAAAGTAACTGCATTTAGATTTGCAATCTCCTTCCAGTGTCACTTGGTGGTAACTTTAGTGGCTCTGCTGCTAGTTAACAGCACCTGGGAAATGTCTTATGCCAGTGAACACTTCAGCAGCTCTGTTGTTTTTGTAAGATTATGGATCTACAGTAAATACTCTTGTAATACCTGAGCAAAAACATTTAGAGCAACACCTGGGGCTTCCCAAGATGCTGTGTAAGTACTTGTAACCCCCCTCACCCTCCTCACAAATACACACTCACTCAAATTAAAAAAATAACAGTGTATGCACTCTGTAGTTGGACACAGTGTCTGGATATACATGTGCTCAATGTCTAGATGTGTCTGTCTGTTTTATGTTCATACATAGAAGTGAGATCTGAAACAGCTCTCATTTGATGATTAACAACCACTACTGTTAATGATGTGCTGTGGTATTTTTCTTTAGTCTGTGTGTATCTGTCTTAAAGAAAAGAGAGAGAAGGGAACTGCATGAGTCCCTCTGCCCCTCCTCCCTCCACCTTCAGTTATTTTTTTTACTCTTCTTCCCACAAATGCATTTAGCTAAGCTCCCTTTTTTGTGTGACATTATTTTAGCTTTATTTTCCCACACTCCTTGATTTTACCACATACAGTGTAATGAAACCACTCAGTCATCCCTTTGTTTGATTTTGAGTGATTCTTTCTCAGTGATACCCTCTGCTGGAGAAATCTGCCAACTCAGTGATGGTGCAAATGCTCATCATAGGTATGTTTACTGAACCAGTGTTGAATACAAGTTTGAGTATTAAAGTACCATATATCCTAAGTGGTTAAAAAACATTTAACCACATTTATGTACAGCTTCTCATGCTGGAATGAAAATGGGTCACATGCATGGTGTGTGTGGGATTTCACACATCAAAAGCAATATTAATTAATAAACCAGGACTCCAAGTTGTGGAATATAATTGAGTACATTTACCAAAGTATCTAACCTAAGCACAGATTTGAAGTACTTTTAGGCTACTTTAACAAATTATTTCCATTTAAGGCAACTTTATACTTCTAAGTCACTACATTTCAGGGTAAATATTGTATTTTTAATTCCACTACATTTACTTATTTATCTGCCACAGTGAGATGCATCAGTAATACAGTCATATCATCATTTACTGTATAACATTAACGGCGCCCATTTTTCTGCATAATAAGGAGTTTTACTTTTAATACTTTGCGTGTTTGTTGCTGTTAAGTACTTTTACTTAAGTAAAATTTATGTAACAGTTTTTTTCTTATTGTTCTGCTACTCTTACTTAAATAAATGACCTGAACACTTGTTCAATTCAATGGCCTTAAAAGGAAAAAAAACTTTGTGTTCTGTGAATATATGCTACACATACGCTCTTACTCCTTTACTTACCTTATAGGTTTGTTTCTTCCCACTGCTTTGGAATAAAAAAAAATACTTGTCAGCTGTGCAAAGACGTGTATGTGATAAAGGAGTTAGGTATGGCTAATATGTGCTTAACAATTGTGTCGTAGATAGGGACAGGGCTCTCACCTATTATCTCCAACATACTGCACCAGTGTTCACTGGGTAGTATCAGACGCGCCCTCTGGTGGACGCTTGCAGAACCTGCAGCTGGCGAGAAAGGAATGACTGGTCAAAACAACTTCAGCACCACAGCAACGGACAGCTCAGTGTGTGACCAACATGCAAAGTGACAAAACAGTGTTCAATACCGTGTGACTGAACAGGAACAAACTGAGACATTATGGGCTTTAAAAGACTGTACTTCCACCAATAACGTCACTAAAACTTTACCATAATTTCACCATCTGCTGAGTTTAAAATAAACAAAATAATGTGAGCCTGTTAGTTTCCAGGTGTAGGCAGTTTAATGATGGTGAAATAACTTTTACACTTTACAGTTGTTTATGTAGCAGAGGATGAAAATAATCGTACACCTCTACTTTCAGAACAGAGCTCTATTCCTCACTCATCTGAAAGTAAGCCAAGCTGACCTAAATACGGCTGCCCCCATCACCATCCCTATGGATCACCTTACTGCAGAGAAGGTTAGACTGCTCCCCTCCATTCTCCCTACAGACATCCGTTTCCTTATTAACTGAATTATTTTCAATCTGAGCCATACGATGACCTAATTACCCTGCTCATTTCTGGCCAGTGGCCAGCTCTCATCTGTTGATGGTAGGAACTAATTCCCAGAGAAGTAAAATGTAAAAGGGCACAGAGAGAAGCCAGAGGCCCCTTAGCTCGCATCCAGGTGTGGCATTTGGAACTGAACACCCCCTCTCCCTGACGCTTGTATTCGTGTCTGTGGTCTTAATTAAAGTGATATTTCGAGAGAGGAGGTTCTGTTTGTTCAGTTAATGAACCCCACTATTCTCTGCGGGCAAATGGAAATGCAAGCGCTCCAATTAGCATATGTTAGCATTTTACTGTGTTTATTCCTCACCCTGGAAAACAGCTTACCAAAGCGAAAAGCTTTCCAACCTTACAAGAGTAGGAGCGGAACTTTTTCACCCCAATATAATTGGCCTAAGCAAATTAAACACAGATTGAAACTGACATCTAACTGCTTTATGCACACTGTTTGACTGGATCTGTGTTTGGTGGGTGGGTTGGGTTTTATGAATCACAGTGGGTTACACGTGCATAAGAAGGATTATACATGTAAAAAATACTTTATTTCCATAAATGTATACAGTGCATGTGTAGGGA
>NW_018128250.1:290854-293622 GCF_001952655.1 Monopterus albus | reverse complement strand
GCAGCTTGCATATACATTTTCATACTATTTGTCATATTAGCACACAAACATACAAAAACAGCACTTTTCCTTTCATAAAACCTAAAAATATAAATTCATAAACATGTGCAAAATTATTGTCCACTAATGGATTTCAAAACAATTTGGATGTAACCAGATTGATTGACAAAATAATAATAATAATAATAATAATAATAGGCAGGCGCATCCATTAACCATGTTGCAGTGGCATGTCAGACAAATAGCCAGACTTATTTCTTTTCAGCATTTTAGCCAACATGGACTGTTCATTCATTTTTCCCTAACTCAGTGAGTTGCTCATTTGCTGTATACCACCAGTAAATCATATGTTCATTAATTTATGTACTAAATGGTCTCTTCCTCTCTTTTCATGTGAGGTTATCCATCGTTTTAGTCATCCAGTCAACCAGTCACTTTAAAGTCAGTCGTTGTACAGGTCATTATTTATAATGGCAGCCTCTCCCTGGGGGGACATCTGAAGACGTCGCTTCTTCCCAAAGGTGGAAAAGGAATTGTGGACATCCAGCTCATTTTGCTGCACAGCGGGCCTCAGGGTGCAAAAACCTGATGGTGTCCCGGGGATGTACATGTTGTGGTGGTAGTCAGGTGGTGGGTGTGGGTGAGGGTGGGATGGGATTGCTGGCTGCTGCTGTTGAGGAGGCGGTGTGCAGTGAGGAGTCCAAGGACGAGGGGGGACCCCACTGGCTGAAGGAGACATCTTATATTCTGTAGTAAGACAAAGTAGAGGAGAAGCAACTCCTTAATTATACAACATTAGCTCAGTGCTATTGCTTTTTTCATTTGCATAGTATTTTTCTAAAACAAAATTTGCTGCTGAAGCTAAATGAGGCTATCCTTAATGTGCTGGTAGTGGAGAGGAGGTAAAACTCTATCAACAGTATTAAATAAGAGAACTTAGATACATATGTTACTTTGATCTAAACTATTTGCAGTCCATTGTGTTTGGCCTCTCTTACCTTTCATGCCTCTCATATGAGTACCCCAGGTCCAGTACTGTCCTGGCGCCATGGAGGTGACGTAGTTTTCTGGGTCAGCATGCATGGCCTTAGGCATGAGGGTGCCATCCATGTTGATAGAGTTGTAACTGCAAACAAGATATTGTGATCTGCTTCTATATCTATTTGAACACGTTATTTTATACAGGCTGTAGATTATATTTCAGGTCATTATGTAAGGAAAGTGAAAGGGTCAAAGGTCAAAATGGTACCTTTTAATGGAGGAGTTCTGATTCTTTGTGAGAGTCCAGCCTGTGTTTGGCTGCTTCAGCTACAGAAAAACAATGTGACATGATTGAATTTCAACTTAATAGAAATAACATTTCCCGTGTGAATGCACACATTGCTACAATGTCACCGTACAGGACTATGTCAATAAACCTTTCTCTTCAAAGTAAGTTTCAGTCAAACCACTTTTGATAACAATATCTGTTCATATTGCTCTCTTGACTCAGTAGAGGTCACAGATAATTGGCACTAGAAGCAGTCTATCACTGTGTTTGTCTGAAATGGAGACAAGACAGTTTTTTAGATGGATCGTGGTTGCCGCCCTGTGGATGTTTGGTAGAACAGGATTTTTAAGAGTCTAGATGCTGTTGCCTTCAGCTAGACTCGCCTGTCACTTAGTTTTGTTTTTATCCTCTGTGGCGCAGCAGGAGGGGTGAAGGAGAGCGCCCCGGTGATATTTATTCCTGGGCCGTGCCTCACAGTATGGATTGCACGCTCTGTTAATTCACTTAAAGCTGTTAACAAGGACAATGGGACATAAGCGTATTATAGTGGGCTTTAAAAATACACTCCTTATGCACAAAACCAATTAGAACCCCACCAGGATGAGACGAAACATGATTTTAATCTTCAAAGGAAACCGTGTCAGGAAGGAAATTAAGAAAATTACACACGTCATTGTTTTGTGGATTTTATGCATCATTTTACATTAATATTTGCCTAATGCTCCTCGAGCAAGGTTTTTAATTAAAAGTCTACAAAGAGCCTTGAAAAGTTTGTGGTCCTTGCAGTTTAATATGCACAACCCAAGACAGCTCCACACGCCATCCTGGCGCTCATACACGTGCACGTACCTGTCCTGTGCGTTTTACACGCTTGAACGTGTGTTTAATCTCTCTTTTCACCTTCAATTCATCAACTTAAGCAGGCCTGCGCACTTGCTTTGTGAAATGCTCAAATATAGTTCCACTGTGATTTGTGTTTGAGATTTAATGCGTCACTGACGACCTCACTATGAGACTTGTGGGTATACGCTGAGGGACACCACCGGGTGAATTAGGGAAACCAATTAACGATAGCAAGGACACTTTCTCCTGAAGGAGCATAGCTGCAGGCAGAACAATCACCGTGACCTCGAAATCCTCCTTGTGGCCAGAGGTGCATGTGTCTGTGACCGAAGCGACATTTCTCAGTCTGCATGGTGGAGTCTGGTATCCAAACACTGAGTCTTTGTCCCCCTGCCTTTTGATGAAAACAGGCAGATGACAGTGAGCAGTGCGCACACATTTACGGTCTACTGCCCCGTCTGGTAGAATTAGAAAATACTGATGTAGACATCCTGCCTCTGTAAATTCCCTCTCTCCTTTCTCTTCCCCTCCTTCTCTTTCCCCCGTGCTCTTCCCCACCCTTACTCTACAAATATGAAGCCACATCTCTCTCTCTCTCTCCTGGCATTCAGAGGACATCGCCGGGGCCGATCTACAGGCGGCCCCCCGCTGTCTC